>NC_050182.1:5036723-5061723 GCF_008315115.2 Sander lucioperca | reverse complement strand
TCTGTCAGGAAATCAGTCGTGAACAGATGGAGATGTCAAAGCCTAAACACACAGCCATCAACATAATAAAACTAAAGCAGAATTATATAAGCCTGTAGGCTGGTACATAAGTATAAATATCGAGAGATGCAACAGCATTTTGACATACTGAAGATGTCAGTAGCAAATGTAAAGTTGTAATTTACAGTAAAGTTTTAGAACAGCAGGAAAGTGGTTCATGAGTGATGGGTATCTATTATTTATTATATACAAAATCACTGTTTTCATACTTAAAGGAAAATTCAATTAATTCCAATGTTATTTATAGCATCAACTCATTACAGAAGTTATCTCAGGAGACTTTACAGGTAGAGTAGGTCTAGACCACACTATAATTTACAGAGACCCAAGCGTTTGGTGCGATAGCGCCGAGAAAAAAATTCTGTTTACAACAGGCAGAAACCTCGAAAGGACGGCCATCTGACGCGACTTGTTGGGGGGGACAGAGAGAGAGAAAGAGAGAGAGAGAGAGAGAGAGAGAGATACATAGCTATAGTTCAATTAAATTGTATTGTCATTGACACAAAGTGCAGGCACATATGTAACAGAATCTAAGTCATTGCTTTCCAACAAACAGTGCACATACACAGTAGATACAAAAAAAATACTATTAACATTATCAACATTATTTACAGACTGATTGCAAATGACATTATATTATAAACATGTGCAAATGTACTTGTGCAAATGGCATAGTAAATGGAAACATAAACACATGCCAAAACCAGACACCAGGGAGCCAAGTCATAGAAATGCAAAATAGCCTGCTGTTTCTTGAACTTAATATATGGATCTTCACACTTTTGCCACGGATGTTCTCACATTTCCTCTCTCAGTCGTCTCCTCGTGCTGTGAAACATCGCTGCACAGACTGTGATCCTGCAGCAGCTTCAGCAGTAGCTTCTATTAGGTATAATGTCATTTAAATTAGGTTTATTGACCATGAATGAAAACAAACATTGAAAAGAGGGAAAACGTCGCAAAAAGCGCCAAAAAAAAGTTCATTTTCAATTTTGTTCCCGGCAGGAAACCAAGTTCATGTTGGACGGGAATAACAACACGATGGTTAATCTGCTAATCATTTCAGCTGGACTTGTATACTTATATTGTTGGGTAGTTTAAATTATTATTATTTTATTATTAATTATTTATAATAAAACTAAAACTATGAAAGTATTTTATAAACTACATGTGTTTTGTGTGCAAAACTCTCGAATATCTTTTGCTACGTTTACACCTCTCATTCCCCCTGCTCTGGCGTTTCCCCCTCTCATTCCCCTCTCATTCCCCCTGCTCTGGCGTTTCCCCCTCTCATTCCCCCTGCTCTGGCGTTTCCCCCTCTCATTCCCCCTGCTCTGGCATTTCCGAGCCCCTAAACCGGAGACATTTGGAAACAATTCTAACCCGTTTTGGGGTTGTGTTGCAGTCTCAACGGCCGCAAACGGAGACTTTTGGCAACACCGACACTGACGCCAATGTTTCGCCGCCTGATTGGGTCTCATTGGTCATGACGTCTCGTTCTCTGAGACTAAAGCTACTAACGTTACCATGGCAACTACCAGCAACAAGCGGAGTATACATGCTGCCTCCTGGTTAACCCGGCACGCGCATGTCCAGTATACCAGAATGTTGATGAGGTAGTGCCATGTCATTTCTCCAACGCTCCATTGTTCCAACCTCTCAATAACCCGAAAAATTCCCTTTGGTCCTACAGTCCACTAGTCCGACGTCGAATCCCACTATGGCCACGCCAAGACCCGCCCTTCAATAGCTTTTATTGGCCAGGCGTCCATGCTTACGCAAGGTAACGTAAACCCATTTGTACAGGTCCTATCCCCTGATCAATCAGCTATCCTAACCATAACCACTCGAGGTAAAATGCCTAACCCCAACCAATCAAACTGCTTCGTAGGGAAGATCTTGGCGTGGCCATAGTGGGATTCATAATTTCGCCACCAGAGGGACGTCAGAAAGGGAAAGGGTCACCAAAGGGAACTTTTCGGGTTATTGAGAGGTCGGAACAATGGAGCGTCAGAGAAATTGGCAGTCCCCGATGAGATATGTGGTTTGGGCGTGTTAGTTCAAACGGAGATTAGTTCTTTTACTGGAGCTAAAAACATTTGTGCACAAGGAGATCGCTTTTGCCTTAAAACAGGGTTAGAATACTTAAAAACCAAAACTTAGTAAATGTAGCCTTAGTGTGCATGTAAATGTACAGTACTTGGTGATGTGTTTCTAACAATGGAGCTCTATGGCACAGAGGAAGAAGATATAGCAGGATGCACAGACAATAATTGTTAGTAGATACATTCACTGCCAGTTTTGAACTTTTCATGAGATTTGTTGACAAGAAGAAAATGATGGCAAATCACCAGACTTATCCTTTCTTGTTTTACAGAGTGAATTTGTTTGTTTGAGCTGCTGTAAATTGATTCAAGACTTCCATCCATCTGTTTGAACTGACGTGTGTGCATGCAAACTAACAGCTTCACGGAGATCCTCAAAGCACTTTAAATATAATGCAATATTAGATCCCAATGGTCCAAAATCACAACCCAATCACGCAGAACTTTAAGTACATTTATTTACCCAAATCTGAGACTTAAGCCTAGGACCCAGGAACCCACGCTGGCCGTGACCTCGCCATCCGGGACCTGCTCTGCGAGTGTCCAGCTGCTAGATTAGTGTTTTCATCTGGACATTTTGAAGTGAGTGTGATTCTACTTCCTGACCGAAACATCCCACTGTAAGTCTTTGTAGTAGAATGACCTTTAAATGGAAAGAGTGCGGAAACCCATCCTGCAACGGGTTTATCCATCGGCCACATTTATTTTACATCATGGCTTAACTTTGGTTGTGTTTCATTAAACTCTAAACACATCTGTTCATTTTGTTTTTGCAACTACGTAGACTGTATCCTTTCATCAAAAACAATCTCGTATTCCATATCCTACATTTTCGTTTTAGATTTTCATTTCAGCCATTTTGCTTAGAGTCTTATCCAGAAAGATTCACAGAGAAGCTCACAGTACGTTCCTGTAAAAAGCCGTGCTAATGTCCCTGAGAGGCTGCCATGCTGGTTTCACTCCAGAAACCAAACTTGAAAAATTTAAAGAATTCTTTGCACGTCATCCACAAGCGAACGTCATCCACAAGCGACAGCAGTCGGCGGGGACGAGGCAGCCGGCAGCTGCCTTCAACCTCCTACCTAACAGTCGGCTCTATCGCCTAGTTTTTATTATACTAATAAAGTGTTTTTAAAACCAAAGACACATTTTTACGTGTAAGTAAGTATTAGCCTCACGCTAATTTATTTATCAAGACTAGGCCTACCGGCTAAACTAACGCTAGCTTCATGGCAACCTCTACACCTGGCGAGTCCCCACTCCCCCTCAGGATTTCCTCGTTGTTCAATAATACAAACAAAGAAATTGCTGACCTCAGGGAAGATGTTCGTCGGCTTTCCGAGGACTTAAAAACCAAAGATGCTTTGTTAACCGCCTGCTTGGACGTGGCTCATAATCAGTCGCTCCGGATCTCATCTCTCTCGGCGGCCTTCCAGGATACCGCGCCATGGGACCCAGCTGCCTGCCCACGCCCATCGTCCTGCTCGACACCGGTTATCAAGCCACCCTGGACTGAGGTGGTTTGCGGCCGAAAGAGAGCCTCGGGTAGGGCTCCATCGCCTCCTGCCCTCAGCCTCTCCAACCGCTTCAATGCTTTGTCGGAGTCGGAGCCGGTGGTGGCCAGTGCGGCTCACCGGGCTCGCCCCGCTTCAAAGCAGACTGACCAGCCGTCGTCACGGAAGACGATTGCTACCGCACGGCGAAAGCTTCTGAGGGATGCGGTAGTCAGACGGTCCGGTGGCCTACACTGCCTGGATCAGCCAAATGACAACGTTCCTCAAAAACAATCTCCACAACCGAACGGTAAGCATTCTTCCTCTTCTTTTCCCTGCCCATCTGAAACCGACACTGACTGTTTTGCTCCCGTCACCGGCTACCCACACCCCCCCACTCCTCGTCCGCTCTTCCCCCTAACCACAGTAATTATTGGGGACTCCATCACTAGAGACCTACGGTTTCATAATGCTGTCACACACTGTTTTCCCGGAGCCAAAGTTGCAGACATCCTGGCTAAAGTTATGGACCTGATACCCTCATTTCCGACCTCTATCAAACGCATCGTGGTCCATTGTGGACATAACGACATGTCCACTCGGATTCAGGAGTGTGAGCGCACAAGGCGAGACTTTACCACTCTCATTGAGGCTTTAAAAAGCACTGGGAAGTCGGTTTTTATTTCGGGCCCACTTCCATCTCTAGGTCGTGGATCACGCCTCTTTAGCAGACTACTCTCCCTTAACACCTGGCTCCAGCTCACATGCAGTATTCACAGGATAGGTTTTATTGACAACTTCAATCTGTTTTGGGAACGTGGCTCCCTGTTCAGCAGGGATGGGATTCATCCCAATACACGCGGAAGCCAGATGCTACGTGGAAATTTGCACCACGCCCTGCATACCCAGACCTCTGATTGACTGTTTACATCCCGTAAACACTCCCACAAGCACACTGACCAGACACACTCTCCCAAAGTCAATAATCAGAGATACAGCGCTATACGCCCCTCTGTGCTCCCTTCAGAGCAATCACCCATTCATAATCCCATAACCACCGTGTCTGTCCCCCGACTGAGACCGTTTAAACCAAACACTAATAAAAGAGGTGCTATACTAAACAACCTAATTGGAATTAAAACAACCACTGCAACGATAGAACAGAATAGGAAAATCAAATGTGGGCTATTAAATATTAGATCTCTGTCATCGAAAGCATTATTGGTAAACGAATTGATATCAGATAACCACATTGATTTATTCTGCCTCACCGAAACCTGGCTGGGCCATGACGAATATGTTAGTTTAAACGAAGCCACTCCTCCCAGTCATAATAATACCCAAATTCCACGAGGCTCAGGCCGAGGAGGGGGAGTTGCAGCCATATTTGACTCGAGCCTGTTAATTAATCCTAAACCTAAACTAAATTATAACTCGTTTGAAAGCCTTGTTCTTAATCTTCAACACCCAACATGGAAAACAGTACAGCCAATTATATTCGTTGTTGTTTACCGAGCACCAGGTCCATATTCTGAGTTTTTATCTGAATTCTCAGAGTTTTTATCATGCGTAGTCCTTCAATCAGACAAAGTACTTATTGTAGGTGATTTTAATATCCATGTGGACATTGAGAGCAATAGCCTTAGTACTGCTTTCAATTCACTGCTAGATTCTATTGGTTTCAGTCAGAGGGTGCATAAGGCCACGCACTGTTTTAACCACACCCTCGACCTTGTGCTAGAATATGGCATCAAAATTGACGATTTAATAGTATTTCCGCAGAATCCTTTATTATCAGACCATTTTTTAATAACTTTCGAATTCCTACTACCAGACTATACGAAATTAAATAAAAGTTTCTACACTAGATGCTTATCTGACAGTGCTATAGCTAAATTTAAGGAAGCTATTCCAACAGCACTTAACTCAATGTCATGCCTTAATATAACAGAGGACTGTTACGTTAACTCTAGTCCCTCCCAACTTGATAACTTTGTAGACGCTGCTACGGCCTGCCTACGGACTACTTTAGACTCGGTTGCTCCTCTCAAAAAGAAGATGATGAAGGAAAGGAAACTAGCACCTTGGTATAACTCCCAAACTCGCAAATTAAAACAAATCTCACGAAAACTTGAAAGTAAATGGCGTTCCACCAAACTGGAAGAATCTCGTGTGGATTGGCAAGATAGTCTAAAAAATTATAGGAGGGCCCTCAGAAATGCCAGATCAGACTATTACTCAACACTAATAGAAGAAAATAAGAACAACCCAAGGTTTCTTTTCAGCACTGTAGCCAGGCTGACAGATAGTCACAGCTCTATTGAGCCATCTATTCCTATAGCTCTGAGCAGTGATGACTTCATGACCTTTTTTAATGATAAAATTATAACAATTAGAGAAAAAATTCATCACCTTCTGCCCACAGCTTCCAACGACTCACCATTGGGCGCAGGAGGGCTAGAGAGAACGATAAGACCTGATACTTATTTAGACGGCTTTTATCCTTTAGACCTCCAACAATTAATGTTAAGGGTCTCTTCAGCTAAGCCAACTACCTGTCTCTTAGACCCCATTCCAACGAAGCTACTTAAAGAAGCACTACCTGTGGTCAACACCACATTACTAGATACGATCAATATGTCCTTATTAACGGGTCACGTACCGCAGTCTTTTAAAGTAGCTGTGATAAAACCTATTCTGAAAAAACCCACCCTCGACCCTGAGGTCTTAGCCAACTATAGACCTATATCTAACCTCCCGTTTCTCTCCAAAATCCTTGAGAAGGTAGTCGCTAATCAATTGTGTGACTTTCTGCATAGAAATAGTCTATTTGAAGACTTTCAGTCAGGATTTAGAATGCATCATAGCACAGAGACGGCACTGGTGAAAATCACTAACGACCTTCTAACTGCTGCTGACAAAGGACTTGTCTCCGTACTTGTCTTATTAGATCTTAGTGCTGCATTCGACACTATTGACCATACCATCCTCTTACAGAGACTGGAACATTTAGTTGGCATTAAAGGAATCGCACTAAGCTGGTTTAAGTCCTATTTTTCTGAGCGATCCCAATTTGTTAATATTAACGATAAACCATCCAAATACGCTAAAGTTAGCCATGGCGTTCCTCAAGGCTCAGTGCTTGGACCAATTCTATTCTCTTTATATATGCTTCCTCTAGGCAATATTATTAGGAAACACTCAATTAACTTTCACTGTTACGCAGACGACACCCAATTATATCTGTCAATCAAGCCAGACGAAAGCGGTCAGTTAGCTAAACTTCAAGCGTGCATTAAAGATATAAAATCCTGGATGACCCACAATTTTCTGATGTTGAACTCAAACAAAACGGAAGTTATTGTGCTGGGACCCAAGCACCACCGAACTTCATTATCTAAATATATAGCTACCCTAGATGGTATTGCCCTGGCCTCCAGCACTACTGTCAGAAATCTAGGAGTCATTTTTGACCAGGATCTATCCTTTAACGCCCACTTAAAACAAACCTCAAGAACAGCCTTTTTCCATCTTCGTAACATTGCCAAAATCAGGAACATCCTGTCTCAAAACGATGCTGAAAAACTAGTCCATGCATTCGTAACTTCCCGGCTGGACTACTGTAATTCTTTACTATCAGGCTGCTCAAATAAGTCCCTCAAGACCCTCCAGCTGATCCAGAATGCTGCAGCACGTGTTCTGACAAGAACTAACAAAAGAGATCACATTTCTCCTGTATTAGCTTCTCTGCATTGGCTTCCTGTAAAATCCAGGATTGAATTTAAAATCCTTCTCCTGACCTACAAAGCACTAAATGGTCAAGCACCATCATACATAGAAGAGCTTTTAGTACCTTATTGTCCCACTAGAGCACTACGCTCCCAGAACTCAGAGCTACTTGTGGTTCCTAGAGTCTCTAAAAGTAGAATGGGAGCCAGAGCCTTCAGCTACCAGGCTCCTCTCCTGTGGAACCAGCTCCCAACTTGGGTTCGGGGGGCTGACACCGTCGCCACATTTAAGAATAAACTGAAAACCATCATCTTTGATAAAGCTTATAGTTAGGGAGTGAGGAGTTGCAGCATAGTAGAGTAGAGTAGAGGGAGGCAGGAAGTACAAGCCCGTTCCGGCAGGGGAGAGTACGAGCCCGGTCCAGGGCCCCTCTCTTTAGCCTGCCTCTCTTAGTTATACTATTATAACTCTAGACTGCTGTGGGAAGCTCCTTCCAAGGACACAATGAGCCGCTCCCTCTTCTCTCTTTTCACTTGTCTCCTTTTGTGTGCATCTTAGTCCCAGAAATGCCTGTTACTAACCTATCTCTGGGGAGTTTTCTCCCCGGAGTCCCTTTGCTTCTTCTTCACCCAGAACATCGCCTTGGAATTGGGTGGCACCTACACCGGGGTCCTGGGTGCAGCTGACGCTATGGACTTACTACACCCTGCTACGCTCTGCGTTTCCCCGCAGTGTCCGACTGCGTCCTGCCGCGTCCAACCGCGTCCACCCAGGCTGCTGTGCCACACTACACCCCGTAACGCCCTGCTGTGCCCTACTATGACATGAACTACTATGACTACCATTGTGATCACTGCTTCACTATCTTTATTATGACTATTATTGCCACCATTCACCACTCCCCCAACTGGTGCCGTCAGACACCGCCTACCAAGAGTCTGGGTCTGTCCGAGGTTTCTTCCTAACAAAAAAAAAGGGAGTTTTTCCTTGCCACTGTCGCAATAGCTACTGCTAATGCTTGCTCTTGAGGCAACCACTGTAATAGTTGGGGCTTCGTAAAGTACAGAGTTTGGTCTAGACCTACTCTATCTGTAAAGTGTCTCGAGATAACTCTTGTTATGATTTGATACTATAAATAAAATTGAATTGAATTGAATTGAATTGAATTGAATTGAATTGAATTGAATTGAATTTTGATCTTTGAGGTCAAGATCAGTGGAGGTAACATAAATCGGAATTCTATTCAAACAATTTGTCATTCATTTTCCAGAATGAGACACTTTGTGATATTCAGGAGTAGGGATGCACCGAAACCAGGATTCAGGTTCGGATTCGGCCGAATATTGGGCTTTTTGACGGGGTTCAGTTTCTGCCGAACCTTAGAAGTTTTTTCCACGAACCGAACCCTATGCTTGCACTACGTACGCTACGCTGGTCGACGTAATGATGCCGCCGTTGATTATGGGAAGGTGTTTACAATGCAGTAGGCTGTGAGAAAGTGAAAATGGAACTTGTGAGCAGAAAAAGTGTAGTTTGGCAATACTTTCAGTCAAAAGAAGGCCATTCAAGTCCAGCTACATGTTCAATCTGCAATGCCGATTTGTCTCGTGGTGGCGAGGACCCTAAACTATACACAACATCACCGCTGTTACAACATTTGTGTATGAAACATCTGAGAGAATACGAGTTGTGCATGAAGGAATCTACAGACAGCAGCCAAAATGCAGCAACTTCAGGTACGGCAAAGGAAGGACAGTCACAGCTAAAAACTGGTGTTAACCAGACAGTGCCTCTCCCGGGCTGTCAGCTGTTCTCTCGGCAAATGAGTTTCCCTACAGTGGGAGCGGAGCGACCGAACGGCCGGCTGCTGCTCGTTAGCTAACGTTAGCTTTCTAATTTCACCCACCTAACATGCCTTCATCATACACTGGTTAGCGAAAATTTGCCAAAACAAAATTGTCACTCATCTTGCGACAGCGATGTCCTTTCATGCGATGTGAAAAGAGCGTGTGAATTCAACATTAAGTTGTTACATTTAACTATTTTAGAGGCTGTGGACGTTGTTTACTTCATTAATGTGTTTACTGTGTTAATGGACTGAGGATGGGAGTAGGATTCGGTATTCGGTTCCGGATTCGGCAGAATCTTAACCAGAGGATTCCGTATTCGGCTGAAACCCAAAAATCTGGATTCGGTGCATCCCTATTCAGGAGATAAGGAGCAAAATGTGTCTCAATGGTCTGTTGATATATGGTGTTAACCAAAATTACGGACTTATTGTTTCATAAAGAATAGCTACAATGTAGAGCTGTATGTGAAGTATAATTTAAATGAAAGACAATGATTCCTATAACTTTTCTTCTGTAACTTGCTCTCAGTGTGGCTTCCCACCCTCACGACCCTCCACATTCTCTCTTCTGTAACGCTTATCTTATTTCCTTTCCTTATTTTTTTTTTTTTTATCTTTTGTTACTTTCACTTTTCACTGTTTCCTTTCCTCTCCCTGTCTCTCTGGCCTACTCCTCTCCCCTCCTTGTTTATTTTCCTCTTTACTCATGTGTCTGTGTTATTGCTTGCCAAGGCCTGGTTTTGGATGCTTTCCTGTTTCCATTAGGTCCTTTTTTAAACCACCAAGTGTGAAACGCCTAAGAACCTTTAGCCAGATCTCCCCTTTTTCCTCGGTAGTGTCCAGCTAATTTTCCATTTCCCACTATTCAGATGTTTTTACCATGACTTTATCAATGCCAGAATTTACAGTAATTTGGGCAAACACGGTAAATCTCCAGCATCTCTGTTAGAGATGATGGGGAAGTTTATTTTCTACTTTCTGACTCTGCGTTTTTTATCTGAAGATTTTCTCTAGTGCAGGTTTAAAGTTGTAGCATTACATGCTATTAGATGAGCACTGGTCGTTGATTATTTGTGAAGATACTCACATGGAGGTAAGTAATCAGTACAGGTAGTTTTCACTTGATCTGTGATCTGTCTTGATGATAGACTGTAAAAACAGTGGACGTAGCATCCGTGACACCACCTACTGGTGTGTGGACTGCCGTTTTGAAGATTCGAGTTTTGTCAGGGTTTTGGTGTTTTGTCTTATTGTGGTAGTCTTGTTTTTCAGTTATGTTCTGTTTCCTGTTTTATTTTGTAGTCTGTCTTCTGCCTTGTCTTGTCTAGTTTACTTCCTGTCTTTGTTTGTTTCCCGCCTTTTTTGATTGTTCCACCTGTTGTGTCACCTGTCCCTCATTAGTCCTCGTTACCTGTGTATTTAGTCCCTGTTCTGTCTTTGTCTCTTGTCGGATCATTTCATCCTGTTTCCCGTTCATTCTGTTTGCTGTGTATTCTTTTGCCGTGTTTTCCTGTTGGATGTTTCTCTGTGTTTTTGTGGATTCTGTTTTTCGATAGTTCCAGCCTGGCTACCTTCCTGAGGACACTTTGTGTAAGACTCTTTTGTTTTAATAAATCCTCTCACTGCATTTGGGTCCAAGCCTAGTCTTTCCTGACTAAACCTGACAAGTTTTGGCGATACAGGCGTCGCTATCTTTGATTTTGAAACCAGATGTAAAAAAATTTCGATGAGAGGGCGGAGCTGGGAGGATGACGTGGCCAAGCCAGTGCTGTTCATGGTTGCAAAGGCGCTGCGCTATGCTAAATGTTAAAGAGGGAAAGATTTTCAACCCTTCTGAAGTGAGTCATCCAGTGGAGATTTAATGGCCGGTAAACGCAGACCGCCGGGTACTAGTGCAATTCATCTGTGTATACAGCAGTACACAAAGTTGGTTGAAAATTGGCAGACTTTCCCTTAAACTACCAGCTAACGCTAGCGGTGGCTAGCTAGCTTGGTTGGCAGAACGCTGAACAAGACATTTTTAGGCGACCAAAATGTTCCAGTTAACTTTGAAGTGAAAACACACAGTGACAGGGTCAGAACAGATGGAAACACAGACAACACCCCAAAAACAAGTTAAGCTCTATTTTTCACAGTGTTAGCATGGTTAGCATTGCTAAGCCTCCGTCCTGAAATCATCCCCTGCTTTATCGTCTATTTAAAAAAAAATGGGACGATAATTTTCTAAATGAACATCATGCTGTGTTGAAGAAGACTTGAAACTAGCGATTGAGTCCATAAACTCATTATGGAAATGTTTACTGAGGTAATAAATCAAGCTCATTTTCTCATAGAGTGCTATAGAAGCAGACTTCTGTTTGGAGCCAGTGTAATCTCCCCCTGCTGGAAATTAGATAGAATGCAGATTTATTGGCATTGGCCAATTTGCAGACCCGGAAGCTTCGTCCACTATTTTTACAGTCCATGGTCTTGTCTTGTCTGTTTTATTTCTGCCTCTCTCCTCTCCCTTAACGGCTCCGACCATCAGCTGTAGAGTGAGTTGGTCTGTGTGGGTGCACATCCCTCTCTCCGCAGTGACCCGCTGCTCCGCTGCACTCCGCTTCCGCAGCATCCTGCCGGCTGCCTAGCAACGCTCAGTGTCCATGGCAACGGAGCCAACAAACGCCCCCACTCCTCTTCAGTTTGTACCCCTCAATTAAGGCTAAAGTGTGGCAATCAGGAGAGCAGAGGCACAGAGTAGATTAACGGGGACAGCCAGGAGGAACACCGGTGTGCAGGGTGGAGCCCAACATTCAGGGTTTCTGCAATCAGACTCGGCTAATGCCAAAGTTCTCAGCAAGGAACGGCGGATTTAGATCTGAGACCTCTGGGAGATGGAGAAGAGTCAAACAGAAACCAATGCTTATGGCTTAACAAGCTGTGGAGCAATGTCCAGCGGTGGGTTTGGGTTTGGTTCTCAGAAAGCTTCGTTATAAAATGAAGACATCATTCTGACTGGCAGAGTCAGTCTTCATACTGAGCAATGACAAATGATAAGATGCAGATGATAGATGCAGATGAAATAATAATAATAATAATAATAATAATAATAATAATAGTAATAATAATAGTAATAATAATAGTAATTGATTACATTTATAAAGTGCTTTATCATAGACACTCAAAGCGATTCGGGGGGGGGCGACTATTCTTGACCACCACCAATGTGTAGTACCCATCTGGGTACTTAAGATGCCAAACGCTCACCACACATTAGTAGTAGGGGAAACAGGAGCAAACCGGTGCAAAAAGGCCCGGGACAACCAGGGTTCAAACCTGGTACCTTCTTGCTGTGAGGCCACAGTGCTGCACTATGGAGCAGGGGTCTTCAATGTTTTTTATGCCAAGGACCCTTAGCTGAAAGAGAGACGGAGCAGGGACCCACTACTACATACATTGTATAAAATTGAGTTGCATATTAAACTGGACCTACAATAACGTTTTAATGTTAAACATACATGTAGCAGTGAATACTTGAAGCTTAACTGTATCTGTGGATGGCTACCTTACCTACAGGCCAGTAGCCTGTCATCAATGTTGTGTAAATTTAAAAACAAATCACAAATAGGCCGATTTATCTTTGCCAATAAAATTATGGACTCGTGTTTATGTATATTTTCAGACAGCATATAGAGAGAAGTGCACACTTTTGTTAATGTAGTGGGGACCCTGTGGCTGCTGCTCCAGATGTGTTTTAGCTCGCTCTTGTGGATTAAAAGCAAACTTACAATAACAGCCAAATAAATAAATCAACAAATATCCTTTTCAAACTTCGCTAAAAAAATCTCAATCAATTAACCAACTTATAATCATGACATTCTGGAATCCTGTAGCCTAACTGACGAAATGATGAGTGGGCTGAGCTGCAACATCCACATCACATGATACTATACTGGCTGACATTGAAGTGCAACCCTTAATTCTACACTATCTGTGTGTGGCAAATATGATATGTTTAGAGACTGGGGATAATGATATATTCTAACACTTGAAATTTTTTGTGTTTTAGTTGTTTTGAGCAGACACATTATAACACATTAAACCACACATACCTGCGTGACATACCTCAGGCGGGGTTTTAACCCATGTCTCAACGTTGCCGGTCGGAGTCCTTAACCTGGACCATCTGGACTGGTGTTGGTGAACTCCAAGTAGCAGAGGGTGACCCATAGAGAACCAGAGAAGTTCTAGAAACGTCTTCAACCTGCAGAAAAACAAAGTTTACAGACCGAAACGTACCGATAGATACTGACAGAAACTTCCCACATGTTCACGCTGAAACATTTTCACTCAAAAAAATGTTCACACTGACACCTGTTCACACTGAAACATGTTCACACTGAGAAATGTTCACACTGAAACATGTTCACACTGAAACCTGTTCACACTGAAACATGTTCACGCTGAAACATGTTCACACAAATGTTCACACTGAAACCTGTTCACAATGAAACATGTTCACACTGAAACATGTTCACCCAGAAACCTGTTCACACTGAAACCTGTTCACACTGAAACATGTTCACACTAAAACCTGTTCACACTGAAACCTGTTCACACTAAAACCTGTTCACACTGAAACCTGTTCACACAGAAACATGTTCACACTGAAACCTGTTCACACTGAAACATGTTCACGCTGAAACATGTTCACGCTGAAACATGTTCACACAAATGTTCACACTGAAACCTGTTCACACAGAAATGTTCACACTGAAACGTGTTCACAATGAAACGTGTTCACACTGAAACATGTTCACACTGAAACCTGTTCACACTGAAACCTGTTCACACTAAAACCTGTTCACAATGAAACATGTTCACACTAAAACCTGTTCACACTGAAACCTGTTCACACTAAAACCTGTTCACACTGAAACCTGTTCACACTGAAACCTGTTCACACTGAAACCTGTTCACACAGAAACATGTTCACACTGAAACCTGTTCACACTGAAACATGTTCACACTGAAACATGTTCACGCTGAAACATGTTCACACAAATGTTCACACTGAAACCTGTTCACACAGAAATGTTCACACTGAAACGTGTTCACAATGAAACGTGTTCACACTGAAACATGTTCACACTGAAACCTGTTCACACTAAAACCTGTTCACAATGAAACATGTTCACACTGAAACCTGTTCACACTGAAACATGTTCACACTGAAACCTGTTCACACTGAAACATGTTCACCCAGAAACCTGTTCACACTGAAACCTGTTCACACTAAAACGTGTTCACACTGAAACCTGTTGGCACGGAAACATGTTGTCACTGTAACATGTTCACACTGAAACCTGTTCACACTAAAACGTGTTCACACTGAAACCTGTTGGCACGGAAACATGTTGTCACTGTAACATTTTCACACTGAAACCTGTTCACCCAGAAACATGTTCATGCAACCCGTTCTCACTCCAAACGCGTAAAATACAGACGTTTGGACAATGGCTGTCAGCGTCTGAAGCGACGAAAAAAGCGCCCTTCAGCGTGTTTGTAGAACGTAACAGAGGAGAGCAGCAGCTACACGGGGTTTAGCGAGTAGTATGTAAGGCCGAAATTCCGCGTAGGGAGACCGGGGTTTCTTGTCCCACCCGGCACGTTTCCTAAAGTCGCTTTCTTCTTTAACCGTCCCGTTTTTCCCCCGTGTCATGGAAACGTAAGCCCACCCATGACCTTTTTCCTAAACTCAACCGTCCCGTTCCCCCGTCTCACGGAACCGTTAACCGTCCCATTACTCCCCTGTGTCACGGAAACGTAAACCCACCCACGACCTTTTCCTAAACATAACTGCATCAAAAGGGATGCCAATAGCCCCGACCAAGTGCTTTTAGTTAAAGGAGGCTTTTAACATCAATAACAACGACAAAGGCACCTGACCAAGCGTCAGTATTTTACGAGATGGGAGTGAGAACCTGTTGGTTCACGATGAAACATGTTCACACTGAAACATGTTCAAACCGAAACCTATTCGCACTGAAACATGTTCACACTGAAACATGTTCACACTGAAACATGTTCACACTGAAACATATTCACACTGAAACATATTCACACTGAAACATGTTCACACTGAAACATGTTCACACTGAAACCTATTCGCACTGAAACATGTTCACACTGAAACATGTTCACACTGAAACATGTTCAAACCGAAACCTATTCGCACTGAAACATGTTCACACTGAAACATGTTCACACTGAAACATGTTCACACTGAAACATGTTCACACTGAAACATGTTCACACTGAAACATGTTCAAACCGAAACCTATTCGCACTGAAACATGTTCACACTGAAACATGTTCACACTGAAACATGTTCAAACCGAAACCTATTCGCACTGAAACATGTTCACACTGAAACATGTTCACACTGAAACATGTTCACACTGAAACATGTTCAAACCGAAACCTATTCGCACTGAAACATGTTCACACTGAAACATGTTCACACTGAAACATATTCACACTGAAACATATTCACACTGAAACATATTTCCACTAAAACATATTCACACTGACAAAGTCTGGTATTTCTTTGTGTGAGACACAATTTAGCCTGAAGGCTGTGTGTCAAATCCCAGTGGAACTCTTTGTATTTTCCTTTTTCTTTTTCAGGGTGTTTTTTTCATATTGGAGATGTTTGATTTTGTGCATTTTTGTTCAGGGTGATTGTTTTGATCCCTGTTCTCACATATTTCCATCTGGTTGCCTTTTTCTGTGTGGTACTGACTACCTTCAGTGCTGATGAACAGAAGCTGTCAAGAGAGAGAAATCTAAAAATCGGCCTTCACGAATCTGTAGAGGAAAAAGTCCCAAAGTCATATCATACAGATATATATAACAATGTTTTGAGTAGGGCTTCAACTAACTAACTATGGTTATTTCCATTGTCGAATAATCTGTTATTCTTTCGATTGATCGTTTATATTAGATCAATAAAATGTCAGAAAATGGTGAACAGTTTGAATCTGTGTTGCCCAGTCTATGATGATGTCCTCAAAGGTCTTGTTTTGTCCACAAATCAAAGATATTCAGTTTACTGCAGTGGTGTAGTCTACAGGATACGCAGGTATACGCAGTATACCCACTAAGAAAGCTCCAGGTTTTCCATATACCCACTTAAAAATGCCCAGTGACACGCAACAACATACTTTCTATTATATTTTTGATATATTTTGAATTGTCATCTGTGTTTTTCTTCTTCGCATAGGCTAAATAAAGGTATTTCCACCGTAAATTGGTGCATAAAAGTGTATCCAAATGCAGGAAATGAAGTCTTTGACGCTCAAAATAACCCTGGGGGAGGACACCCAGACCCCCCACTATGATATGCCCCCCAAGGCAGATTCTGGCCCATATATATAGGCCAATATATTTATACACAGTACAGTGTACCCACTTCAATATATAAGACTACACCACTGGTTTACTGTCACAGAGGAATTACAAAAGCTAGAATCAGAGAAAGACTCAATCGATCGATAATCGGTTATCAAAATAGTTGGCGATCCATTTAATAGTTGACAACTAATCGATTCATCTTTGCAGCTCTAGTTTTGAGTCTCAGACATGTTTACACCGACCACATGATAACAAAAAGTAAACTTCAAAAATGCAATGTGTTGTAGTAAAACCAAACAGCCACTAGAGGGAGACCTTAACCTGAAAATGGGCCTGAAAGAGTGTGTGTCCTTATACCTGCTGCTTCCCTCTCTGCGGGGCCAACTTATAGTGGAATAACTCTTACATTCCACATGTTGCAGTGTGATCTGGGCATCTTCATTGATTTGACTCTTGTTGCATTTGTATCACGTGCAAAATCAGATACATATTAGCATTTATATTTTGTTCCATTGCAATTTTTAACGTCTTATTTTAGGGCAACAGAAATAATGTCAGGGTGCCGTGACCTTCTGACTCCTGGTGGTGTGTAGTATTCATTATTGATGGCTGATGTAAAGTCAAACGCTGCAGCACACTCTCAAATGTAACTAAGGCTACGTTCACACCGCAAGTCTTAATGCTTAATTTAATGCTGATTTTTTTGCTCAGATCAGATTTTTTGTTTGGCTGTTCACATTACCTTTTAAAATGAGGCCTATATCAGATTCCAGTGTGAACTGTTTGCGGTTTCAAACTGACCCGCATGCGCAAAAGAACTATAACAATGACATCAGACGCAGCACGCTGTTGCACTAACGTTAGGGAGGTTATGGAGGAAGTAAGCATTTTGGCTTTTATTTCAACATGTTTGTGTAATGGCAGCCGTGACATTAATGAGCAGGTGGAGGAGAAGAATGAAGAGAAAGAGATCCAACATTGGCTATTTTGGCCTTTTGCAGGGTTGGGTTAGGTAACCTTAGGTAACCTTACTCTCCCTCCATTGACTTGCTCCATCACTGTTCTCCATTTTGTAGGCCTAGTTAAGTTTTTAATGTTACTCTCTGTGTCTAGGGCTAACTCCCGCCGGCGCATAATTGTGACAAATCTCGATGTAGATTGACGTAAAAGTCGCCTTGGTTGTTCACACTGCGGCCGCATTGAAACAAGTCAGACCTGGGTCTGATTCAGGACCACATATGGAAGTGGTCTAAATCTGATTTGAAAAAAATCAGATCTGGGCAAGATTTGAGCGTTCACACTACTTCTGAAGAAGTCTGACCTGGTCACCTGACCCCAAAAAAAAAATCAGATTTGGGCCACTTTTGCCTGCAGTCTGAATGTAGCCTAAGTACATTTACTCAAGTACTGTATGTACGTAAGTACAAATTTGAGGTAAAGGTCCCTGCACCACATTAATCTGACAGCTTTAGTCAGTTACTTTACACATTTATTCACACACATAACACATGAAGTTTATAAAATATGATGTTTGATTATAAATTAAACTAGCCAACGATATAACAGCCAGCTGAAATTATTAACCCATTAAACGCACAACTGTTTGGATCGTTTCCAGATTTTTCTGCATTGAGTACTTTTACTTTTAATACTTTAAGTACATTTTCTTGATGATCCTTACATAGTTTTACTTAAGTAACATTTTCAAAGCAGGACTTTTACTCGTAACAGAGTATATCTACAGTTTGGTAATAGTATTTTTACTTCAGCAATGGATCTGAATACCTCTTCAACCACTGGTCAAACGGTAGATTTCTGCAGCAGAAAATTAGAGCTACGAGGTTCAGGAAATCATTTGGGCCTACAGCCATTAGACTGCACTGTGAGAAACTCACACTGAGTCTGTGGATGTTTTTTTAAGACGCACACTCTTTTCTTTCTTTTCTTTTTTTCTATTTTTATCTGATTTCATGGGTTTCAACTGGTTTCTATTTACAGTTTTTCTTGATTGCTTTGACACAGCAGTCAACTCAAGCTCCACATTTTTCAAAACTGTTAACACACAGGCCCAAACAGTGGCACTCATGGTCAAAATGACACATTTTGTTTGCAAAAGGCTCTAACCGTGCCAAAACATTTAAACTATGCAACAAAAGAAAATTTTGCCTTCAAACAACACAACTTGCAAACAAGTGTATGAGCTCTTCCAATCAACCATTACACAGTGGACAACAAAATACAAAATACAGCACTCAGTGGGAATCAGTGCACCATTGCTTGTCACTGTAGCCTATTACTGTATGTAGCTTTCATGCCATGCCATGCCACAAATTTGCCTTCTTGCTAAAAATTGGATCCAGAATCCGAAATGCTTTGATGCTAATTTTATTGATTCCATTGATCGTTATTTTGAAACTGTGGCTGAAAACTGAAATACTGTAAATATTACACATAATACATGTAAACCAAAATAAAATCTATTAGAGTATAAGAAATTAAGAAAATAAAAATAAAATCTATTACAGTAAAGTATAAACATCTATTACTGTAGAGTATAAGAAATAGCCACTATTGATACTCAGTCTCTTCTGTCTTAGACCTCTTCCATCCATGTTGGCAGAGAACAACACAGACGCTGCACCTTTAAGGCCTGCAGACTGATTGCTAATTGAAGATTTGTGTGAAGGAGTGTCAAACAGGTGCTTCAGTGATTTCATACTGATGGAGGTAGTTTCTAATAGTTAGGAACAGATGGTGTCTGTTTGGTTACCATAGCTAAAACAACGGAGTTTGGACTGCTTGAATGACATCTGTGTTAACTGTTCTGCAAAAGGGTGGGGGAAATGTGTCAATCCAATGAGAAAGGGTTAACACATTTGCAAGAGGTGTCTTCTGCTCTGCTGAGACAGTGATGATGAAAACCGAGTGGATCCCAGTTTCTTTAAGCAGGTCAAAGCAATGTAATTGTAACTCTTATGTTTTATGCTGGTGTACATATGTTTTTGTCTTGTCTTATGATTGTGTTGCATAGGCCTAGATTCCAGGGGGATGTGGGGATATGCGCGTTGCTCATTGACTTTTGGACTTCAGCGTGTGTACGAACTCCTCCAGCAGCTTTGTTCCTGGAGAAAGTCCTCTTATTCTGGAGGGTGCATCCAGTTACTTAAAGCATCTTTAAGGGTTGGTGAAGATAAAGAGGAGTTCCTGAACGAAGCCCTTCACTCAGAGGGCTTCTTGGATAAACTGCGCAAATGATCAAGAGGTCCTTTAAGACGCCAGCCAGTTAATGAGATCCTCCAGTGGAGCTCAGTTCTGCATGGGGGTGGAACCATGCATCGCCAAGCGCTGAAACATCCAATATTATAGAAACGTGAAAAGATTACAAACCGGTTGAGATAAAAAAAAAAAAATTAATCGCGATGCAATTTTCAAACGACCCAGGGCATAATCTACTTTAGATGTGTGTGTGTGTGTGTGTGTGTGTGTGTGTCTGTGTCTATGTGTTTGTCTCTTTGTGTGTGTGTGTGTGTGTGTGTGATTGTGTGTGTGTCCGTCCGTCCGTGTATGTGTGTGTGTGTGTGAGTCCGTGTGTGTGTTTGCTAAATCAAATATGTGTGTGTGTGTGTGTTTGCTAAATCAAATGTATGTGTGTGTGTGTGTGTATGTGGTTGCCATATCAAACCATACATCCTCTTTTTTCATGTTAAATAGTTACGTGTGTGTGTGTGTGTGTGTTTGTATGTACTGTATGTGTGTGTGTGTGTGTGTGTGTGTAATCCACCCTGACCTCTCTCTGGTTGTATAACATTCATATTTAACAATTTAAATGAAATATTGTACTTTTTATATTAATCTGACAGTGTGTGTGTGTGTGTCTGTGTGTGTGTGTGTGTCTCTGTGTGTGTGTGTGTGTGTGTGTGTGTGTGTGTGTGTGTGTGTGTGTGTGTGTGTGTGTGTGTGTGTGTGTGTGTGTAACATTGAAAGTTAATGATGTCACCTGCTGCAGAGGATATGTACCATTTGTTTTTACCAGAACTGGATGATCATTCTTCAAATATTAATATTAGCCAATTCAAATTGAATCATGTTATGTTACCCTCTAAACTTTAAAAATTGACAGTGAGCATCATTTCAATCAGCAAATCGTCCTCTAACAGTCCCATAATGACCGACTGAGTGTCTCTGTTTTTTAAATAAATATTGTTAAATGCTATAATTGATGTCAAACACACATTTTTAAATTACAAAACACACACACGTCAGTGTCTTTTCCTCACTCTCTCCTCCTTTTCTTCCTCCTCTCCCTTTACCCTTCCTTGGTTTCCTCCCTTTTTTCTCTTCCACCTATTTCCCCTCTTTCTTTATCTGTCTCCTCTTCCTTCCTGTCTTCCCCTTCCAGCTCCCTCCTCTCTCTCTCTCTATCTCCTCTTTGTCTTTCCCAGCTCTCTGTCGCTCCCTCTGTCCTTCATTTTCTCCTCTCTCTCCTCCTTTTCTCCCTCTCCTCCCTTTGATTTCATCTCCTCTCCTCCCTTAGTTTCCTCCTTCTTTCTGCCTCCTCTTCCTCCCATCTCCCTCCTCCCTATCTCTCTCAGCGGCTCCCACTCAGCCTCTTTTTTCTTTTCTTACGAAACAGTTACTTATATATTTGTTTTTCTGGATTTGTTTATTTCAAATTAATGTTTAATGTGTTTGTTTACGATGGCCCCATTCACCAAGGGGCAATAAACCTTTTTCTGATTCTGATTTGTTCTCCTCTTCCCCCCTCTCTCTCTCTCCTCTCTCTCTTCTCCTCTTCCTCCACCTCCTCCTGCTGTCCCGTGTGAACAGAGCCTCTTTTCTTCCCTCTCTCCTCCTCTCTGGATGTCCGCCTGTTCCTGGAATTCATCAACCCCTCTCGCTTTTAATTTATGCGCATATTAATTGCTCTCTATTGTAATTTCCACCGTGGGATACAACATGCAAATGCACCGTGCGTGCGTGCGCGTGTGCATGCGTGTGCGTGCGTGTGTTTTGTGTGGTGTGTGTAAGCGCGCGCGTGTGTAAGCGCGTGTGTATGCGCGTGTGTGCGTGTGTGTGTGTGTGTACGTGTGTATGTGTGTGTGTGTGTATGTGTGTGCGTGTGTATGTGTGTGTGTGTGTGTGATATGTGTGTGTGTGTCTCACTGTGTGTGTGTGTGTGTGTGTGTGTGTGTGTGTGCGTGCGTGTGTGTGTCTCACTGTGTGTGTGTGTGCGTGCGTGTGTGTGTGTCTCACTGTGTGTGTGTGTGTGTGTGCGTCTCTGTGTGTGCGTGTGTGTGTGCGCGTGTGTGTGTGTGCGTGTGTGTGTGTGTGTGGTATGTGTGTGTGTGCGCGTGTGTCTCACTGTGTGTGTGTGTGTGTGTGTGTGTGCGTGTGTGTGTGTGTGTGCGCGCGCGCGCGTTTGTGTGAGTGAGTGTGTATGCGTGTGTGTGTGCGTGTGTAATCCGCGCAGACATCTCTCTGTTAACGTTCATATTTAACAGTTTAAATTCAGATCACAGCAGGAGAATGTTGAAGCATTATCGATATTATTTTTTTGACATTTTACATATGGCTAAATGTCCCAAAAAAAGCGTTTTTTTTTTTTTTTTTATTTTGTAAAATTTAAAATTACAATGTTTGATTTGCAGGAATTATTTTTCGAGCTGAACTGACAGTTGGTTTAAATTTACAAAAATAAAATGAAACGAAATAATGAAATAGAATCCATTTGTTTGTATTGATTGATTATTAACGTAAATCAGGACTTTTGTAGCTGAATATTTTAGTTTCTAAAAACTGCATATAACTCCAAATCTGAGAGGTGTTTTTTTTCTATAATAACAGGAACTGTAATAAAACATTTTTATTCATTCCTCTTTGCTCGTGGCTTTTACGGAGTCTTAAAGCGGGGACATGTTTGTTAAAAATGTCACAATAAAAAGATAAAAACGGTTCAATAATAATGTTCCTGTGTGTTGTAGGGCTGCAGCGCGTTTTTTTTTTTTACAATGTGTTCAATTTAGATTTCGTGTCTAATTCATTTTGGTTATGTTGCATTCAAGACCCAAAAATATATATTCTTCTGTTAATTCTATCGGAATGACTCGGCTGTGGTGAGTTCCATTCTACACCTTCTATTTCTCCATTTCTCTGCAGGTTCCCTCTGAACACTTCGAGATACACAACACGGATCCATAGCAACTAGGAGTTTATGAATTCAAAAAAAGTTTCTCATTTTAATGTAAATATTAGAGCAGAAAAGGACTCATGCGCGAATCTGTGCGCTCAAACGAAAGCTGTGGAATGTGTTCCATTTCTGTAGAAATGAACGAAAAATAAATATGCGTAGGCCAATAACTTGTAATAATTTCCCTGAAAGCGCGACCGGATCTAACCATCAATTCACGTCATCATTGATTGGATAATCACCCGCGATTCCCGATAACCTGACAGCCAATCAGAACAGCTCAGCGCAGCATATATCAACGCGCTCCAGAATCCGGGTTGAGTTTGTGATTTCAGAAAAATAGCCAAAATAAAAACTAGACATGAAACCAAAAGCGTGACTCAGCGGATTCTCTGTAAATCGTCAGTAAAGATGGGAATAAGTGAGTAAGAAAAAAAAAAAAAAAGAAGTAATAATGTCCCACACAGCCAACACAAACACTATGTCACTTTCAGTGGTGGGATGTAACTAAGTAGGCTACATTTATTCAAGTACTGTACTTGAGTACAAATGTTGAGGTACTTGTACTTGACTGGAGTATTTTCTTTTCATGCCATTTTCTACTTCTACTCCGCTACATTTCAGAGAGAAATATTGTACTTCTTACATTAATCTGACGGTATGTGTGTGTGTGTGTGTGTGTGTGTGTGTAATCCGCCCGGACCTGGTTGTATAACGTTCATATTTAACACGTTTAAATGAAATATTTTGTATTTTTTACTCTTTACTCTTACTTTAGTTATTTAACCATTACGATTTTTGCACACAAAGCACGTGGAGTTTATAAAATACAATGTCTAATTATCATTAAAGTCCAGCTGACATGATTGGACCATTAAACACACAACTGTTGGGATCGTTTCCAGTTTCTAAAATGGGAGGATTTTTCTTTACTTTTAATACCTTAACTACATTTTCCTAATGATACTTACATAGCTTTACTTAAGTAACATTTTTTTTCAATACTTCTTCCACCACTGGTCACTTTGCACACATGGCCTACATTGTTTTATTTTTTTTTTTTCCTGTGTAAATTATTTTTTATAAGCCATTGTGTTAGTTAGTTTTAGTGTATGTTGAGGCACGTTCACGATTTTCTGTCATGGCAGACAATAAAGTATTTTGAATTTTAAATCTCAAAAGTTGTTGACCATGGAAGACATGTCAACAGGTCCTTTATTTATACACAGCCTATACTTTCCTTCACATGAGCAATAATGATAATAATCGGTGCAAAAAGTGTAAAAACAATTGACTAAACATACAACTAAATATTCTCTTACCTTATATTTTCTTATTGTCTTTTATACTTCTCTCCCCTCCTGCTGCTGCAACAATGTGAATGTCCCATTGTGGGATCAATGAAGGATTTGAAATCTATATTCATCTTTGCACCCAACTGTCTGGAGGTATCATTCAAAAGGCAGTTTAACCTTACCGTCGACCCTGCAACCTTTTTGTTTTTCTGGGTCAAAATTTCATTTTTTTTTTTTTTTTTTTGTCACTTGTTACGATGTTTGTCAATTTTCTCTGTGCTATTTTTTTTTGGACATTTTTGAAGCTTTTTCCAACATTATTGGTCACTTTTTTCAACGTTCCACTTATCCAATTTATTTTCTTCAAAATGCTATATGGATGCAAAATGTATGGAACCATCCATGTTATTTTATTTGACAATTTGTTGAAAAAAACTTTAAAAAATAACAGTTTCTCTGATGTAGAAACCTTTTCTGTAAACCTTAATGATGATGTGTTCTTTTTTTGTGTCTCTTTTTTTTTCAGCACTTTCTCCTGATTGTTTTCTAAAAACAAAAAGGCCTTGGGATTGAGTGAGTGGACTGAGTTGAGTGAGGTGAGGTGAATAAATAAATAAACAGGTGAAATGTCTCCATTCTTCTGAGAATGTGTGAGAAAAAGAAGATTTAGGGACATGCTTTTATTTTGAAAAACGTGTTTTAGCTCGTCAGTGTTGGTGGATGAGTTCCCTGCACTCAGCCCCAATGGTGGAGGAAGTCAAAGTACTACTACCACGCTGTAAAAAAATACTCTGTTGCAAGTAAAAGTCCTGCATTGAAAATGTTATTTGAGTAAAAGTATGTATCATCAGGAAAATGTACTTAAAGTATTAAAACTAAAAGTACTC
>NC_050182.1:4896723-5031723 GCF_008315115.2 Sander lucioperca | reverse complement strand
GATTTTATAAACGTGGCACATATTTGTCCCTGCAAATAAAAAAAATGTGGGAGACTCAATGCATTCAAACGTACGGAGATGAACGGCTTATACACGTTACAGATATGCAAGTGTATTTTGAAGAAATGAAAGATTATGCAATATTCTGCATACGTGTGAAATTCTATAGACGTGATGTCATTTGCTTGTGATTTAAGGTGGTGAAGTGAACTGCGGCGGCGTCACATTATTAGGAATCTCAGCATCAGTGTGTGTGTGTGTATGTGTGTGTGTCTGCCTGTAAATCATTGATTTAACCCTCATGATATGGCCCCTAATATCTGTAACCATAAATAATTGAAACATTTGTGTGTGTGTGGGGGGGGTAAAAGCCTCCTCGGGCCTCGAACCTCCGTGTGAAAATCCTTCTCTCCTTCAAAGTCCACAGACAGAAAAAAAATCCCTTCGTTTTCTTCCAGCGCCGAGATGGATTTCTGACTCATTAGCATTTATGCAAATGAGTTTCTAATTGCAGGCGTAATGACTCTGGCGTGGGAGATTTTTCAATCCGCCATGTTTTTTGTTACTGCACAGGATTAATTTCCCCTTTTCTTCATCTTCATTTATTTCTTTTTTTAAACAACAAGCGGACCTTTCTCTCCTGAATCCTGCTCCAGCTTTATGTCACGTTTAGAAAGAGTTTTTCCTTCTTTTTTAATTTTTTTTTTTTTTTTTTTTTTTTTTTTACAGGCCGTTAATCTATGGCATGGACAAAAGCCCTTTTATTCCCCGGCTGTGCGCCGCAATGCAGCCTGCTGCTGCCCGGGGGATATTGCTGCTAGAAGATGCTGCGGGAGAATCTAACGTGGAGGTGAGTCTGGAGATGCAGCAGCTGCAGCTCAGAGACGCACTGCATGTCACGGCAAACGCCTGGTGCTCCTCTCTGATGCGATGTGCGCGAGAGACACGGGAATGCAAAATGGCAGCGCATAAAGGACGCAGCAGTTTGATTTGGGTTTGAGCTTCCCATCAGGCGACGGTCAGAGAGAAATTAATAAAGGGCTTTAAAAAAAAAAAGAAGAAAATTTTCAGAAGGAAAAGCATACACACTTATTCTCTTGGGAGAAATGAAAGTGTTGACCCGCCCTGGCAGAAATATTCATGACCCAAATGTGCAGGATTTAAAGTGTCAGGTTCACATTTATAAGTTAAATGGAAAATATTTCACCTTTTGTGATTCAAAAAGGAAAAATTGAACGTTTTTTCGTCTTTTCTAAATGTTTTCTTTTGTCTCGTTTTATTTACCACCAAAGCTCCTTCGCTTAATGAAGTATTTAGGAGGGCAGTGTGTGTGTGTGTGTGTGTGTGTGTGTGTGTGTAGGGGGGTGTTTTCTGTCTGGTTTGGCACAAGGAGGCTGTTTGGCCCCCATGGAGCTCCAACAATAAGGGCAGATTTTAAGGGACAAAAGATCCGGAGCTTTGGGTTGCAGAGCACGTCTCTCTCTCTCTGACACTGGTGCACTGGGGATACTGGGATGTAATACAGGGATGTAATACTGGGATGTTATACAGGGATGTAATACTGGGATGTAATACAGGGATGTAATACAGGGATGTAACACTGGGATGTAACACTGGGATGTAACACTGGGATGTAATACTGGGATGTTACACTGGGATGTTACACTGGGATGTAATACTGGGATGTAACACTGGGATGTAACACTGGGATGTAATACTGTGATGTAATACTGTGATGTAACACTGGGATGTAATACTGGGATGTAACACTGGGATGTAACACTGGGATGTAATACTGTGATGTAATACTGGGATGTAACACTGGGATGTTACACTGGGATGTAACACTGGGATGTAATACTGGGATGTAACACTGGGATGTAATACTGTGATGTAATACTGTGATGTAACACTGGGATGTAATACTGGGATGTAATACTGTGATGTAATACTGGGATGTTACACTGGGATGTAATACTGGGATGTAATACTGTGATGTAATACTGGGATGTAATACTGGGATGTAATACTGGGATTTAATACTGGATTGTTATACTAGGATGTAATACTGGGATGTTATAGTGAGATGTTATAGTGGGATCATACACTGGGATGTAATACTGGGATGTAATACTGGGATGTTATACTGGGATGTAATACTGGGATGTAATACTGGGATGTAATACTGGGATGTAATACTGGGATGTTATACTAGGATGTTATACTAGGATGTAATACTGGGATGTTATACTAGGATGTAATACTGGGATGTAATACTGGGATGTAATATTAGGATGTTACATGTCTTTGTATAAGGATCACAGTGAGCGCAGGGTTCGGGGTTCAAATCCTCAACAGAACACAGACTCTTCCAGTTGACAAAAGATGGAGGAAGTGTAGATATTTCTCAGGTTTCATCACGCAGTTTGTGCCATGTTGTCTGAAAAGAGACGGTTGCTTAAGAACCAGACCTCCTTGGAAATTTGGATGAAAATAGATAGTATTTCCGTTCTTCTGTTTGAAACATTGTGGACTAATTTTAGGTGCTTTATAGGGCTCGGCGATATGGAGAAATTCAAATATCACGATATCCTTGACCAAATACTTCTATGTTGATATTGCGACGATATTGTAGGGTCGCTTTAACAAAAATCCTATTTACACAATGAGAGTTCTGATAAATAATCATCAGAAATGTTGATTAATGACTACTGTAAGTGGGTAAAGGCAAATAGTAGAACAGCTAGTAAGTCTGGTAAGTTCAGAAAATGACATCACTCTACTGTAACGCAGCCTTTAAAACCAGGGACAGACACCATATCATGATATCAAATCAATTCAATTTTCAATTCAATTTATTTATAGTATCAAATCATAACAAGAGTTATCCCGAGACACTTTACAGATAGAGTAGGTCTAGACCACACTCTATAATTTACAAAGCCCCAACAATTCCAGTAATTCCCCCAAGAGCAAGCATTTAGTGCGAAAATGTAAGACAATATCTAGCCTCATATCGCGATATCGCCATAATGTTGATATATTGCCCAACCCTAGTTTATTTTAAAGTGAATAAAACAAAAACAAAATTGAAAACACAATTTTGCAAACTTCTTTTTCTGTCGTTCAAATTCTGTACATATTCCACAGATTCTGGAGATTACGGATTACAAAATATCCCTTAGGAAAATGCCATGAAAAGGTACTTCTTGCTGGGGGAGCAGTTCAAAATCCAACTCATAGTTGCAACATATCAGATCAATTTTATGGCACAAAATACACAGTTATTCCCCAAAAAACAGTTTACAAATGTTATTATTCCAACCCACACCATTTTCAATATGTTTGATTTTTTTCAACGGCCGTCTCTTCTCATCTACTCTATCTGAACTGGAGTTAATGGTCTTAAGAAGACATTGACACTTAGGATACTGGGGTGGAAAAAAGAGCAACTTACACAACAAACCAGCAAAGAAAACGAGAAGAAAAGCTGTTCTGAGATTTGAAACATTTGCTGCTTTCTGATTTCCGTCTCTGCACTGTTGCCCAGGTCTTTTTCTTTTTCTTTTTCTTGGCCCTGCTTCTCATTCATTAAAGTGTTTGACATGCTGGTCAGCAGCTGAACTCAACGGGTCCAGTGTAGTCAGTGTGTGTGTGTGTGTGTGTGTGTGTGTGTGTGTGTGGGCTGGGTGCACATTCTAAGACACAATCTGAGATACAAATGTAAACCAAACAAGAATCTGCAAATGTGAGACAGGAAGCTGCTGTCGCGGCCAGACTCGATTGACACATCTTTTGGTAAAGATGAGATAAAAGGTTATTGTCTGTTCACACAGAAAATGTTCTTACATCGTCTGTGCCAAAAAATCAATACAAACACAAACATAGATAACATCTGCGTGGTCACACAACAAACATCTGAAATACCTTTCCGTCTCACTCACTCACTCACTCACACACACTCTCTCACACACGCACGCACGCACGCACGCACGCACGCACACACACACACACACACACACACACACACACACACACACACACATATATAGACACACACACACACACACACACACACACGCACACGCACTTGACGTACGCACGCACACACAGACAGACAGACAGACAGACAGACTCACACACACACACACACACACACACACACACATATATAGACACACACACACACACACACACACACACACACACACACACACACACACGCACACACACACACACACACACAGATACACACACTCACACACACACACACACACACACATATACACATACACACAGACACGCACACACAAAGACACACAGAGACAAACACACACACACACACACACACACACACACACACACACACATACAGACACACACAAACACAGACAAACACTCACACACACACACACACACACACAGTGCGGGAGGAGTGTATAATCACAGTAAAGTGACAAACACGATATCAGTTATTAATCTTTTCCACGGTTTGTTCCCCCTTTCTCATGCACCCTCCATGAGAAAGATGTCTCTCATGGAGGGTGGCCAAAATAGCAAGAACACCAGCCAATGTAATACAACCAAATACGACAGCTCCTCGTTGAACACTGTAATGGAGCTCTAAATGCTGAGAATTCAATAATTCATAATTGTCTTTTTAAAACCTGCAGTTTGTGTCGTTGCTGTTTGGGATTTCTTTACATCGTCAGGTGTTTACTAAAGAAATACTTTGAGGTACAGGACAGTATCTTTGTGTCACTGCAGTTATGTGTTTAAGTTTTTTTTTCAGCTTAAAGGACAATTCCGGTGCAAAATGAACCTAGGGGTTAATAACCTAATAGTTGCTCTCTGGGACATGTTTTCATGCTAATCGAATGTGTTTGTAGCTTGAAACAAGCTAGCACGGACCGCTGATTAGCTTACAACGCTAGAATTCGGGGCACAGGGAAAGTAAAAACAAATCGCTATTTATACCACTAAAAAGGCTCAAAATATCACCTCACTTCAACGGTAGCATAATGAGGGTCCCTAAATGTTAACAGAAGCATTGAGAACATTGTAAGTGTACAGACAGTTTATTAAAAAGATAGTTTAGAAAGACAGTAGCTCCCGAGACGACGGCCGCCTGTATACGAGAACGCGACTGTCGAGTGGGTACACATCTGTTGTTAACCCCTAGGTGCGTTTTGCGCCAGAATTGTCCTTTAATGAAACTAGAACACTTAAAACTGCAAAACGATGTGACTCTTTTCATCTGCACTATGCGTGTGAAGTTGAAAGTGTTTGTGATCCAGCTGGCAGCTCAAAGAACTTCCACACAACCCAGAGTCTGTGTACTGTCTCTGAGACTGTAAATCACCTGTTGATCTGCCAAGTCTTTGTCTAATACCAGTTGTAGTTTCAATGGTAAATGGACTGCATTCAGATGGCGCTTTCTAGTCTACCGACCACTCAATGCGCTTTCCAACACATGCCAACATACACACCAGTCTTGTATAAAGTACTTGGATGGATGGATGGATAGATAGATAGATACCGTAGATAGATAGATACTTTATTGATCCCCAAGGGGAAATTCAAGGTACACATACATCATAAACAGGATGATAAAATAACAAATCCACAAAAATAATATGGACAATAAAAGAAAAGATACTAAATAAAAAAATCCACATGAATGTACTATAAGGGATGTATAAGCATGAGATGCTTGCAGTGACAGTGCAGGGACTGACCCTGGGATTCAGTATGCGTGGTAAGGTGCTCTATGAGAGTGTGTGTCATGGTGATAGTACAAATAAGTCCAATAGTGCAAGGATAAAGTCTAGAGACCAGCATTAAATATGGACAATATAAGAGAATAATGTAGACATAGTAATATATAAACTATAGCAGTACAAGGATAAAGTTTAAAAAAATGACAGCATTAAATATGGGCATTATAAGGGAATAAAATAGACAGTAGGATAGACTTGAAAGCAATACTTGAGTAAAAGTACTCACCAGAAACTTTGGTTTCTGACTTTGGTAGAATTTAAAGTCACCTATTTGTCTTAAAGTATCTGATATTTACTGTACTTAAGTATCAAAAGTAATTTTCCGATATTAAATGTACTTAAGTATTAGAAGTAAAAGTAAAAAAAAAAAACTTTGATTATGAACTTTATGGCCAAAGATGTGTAACGTTATCTTCATCACTACTGTCGTCGGAGTGGTCATCGTTTGTTACCATGGCGGCAGAGCCTGCACCGGGTGTTTCCATGACGCTATCAGTCATTATGCTTCCTCCTCTTCTTCTTTAGTTTTGGCCTACGTTTTTTTTTGCCGCTTGGCAACAAACAGGCATTAGGTCACCAACTGGAATGGAGGGTGCGTTATCTTGGCAATCTAGGAGCAATGATTCACCAAACCTGCTTTTTTCCAGTCTAACAAATTTCTTCTGATTTTTTTTTGTAGTAACGAGTAACTAAGATGCTTAGGGGAAATGTAGTGGGGTAAAAGTATACATATTATTTAGGTAAAAGTAAAAGTTTCCAGAAATATAAAATGTAAAGTACAGATACGTGAAAATTCTACTCAAGTATGGTACATTACATACATTACAACACTGACAAACACACACACACACACACACACACACGCACACGCACACGCACACGCACAGACAGACACACACACACACACACACACACACACACACGCACACACACACACACACACACGCACAGACAGACACACACACACACACACACACACACACACACACAAGAAATTATCCGATGTGACAAAGAAAGGGGGCTACCCTGGGTCGTTTTACTAACACTCAAGTTCAAGAAGTTAAATTTGAACACAGATATACAGAACCTTTACTTATAAAACAGTATGTATGTATTCTCTGGTTACTAATCTGCTCACAACTATAGGCCACTCATTACAGTTTTAAGCAGGGACGTAATACATTTCAAGTTTATGTTATATTGTCCTTAAAGTTATGGGTGTAGTTGTAGTCATAATCAAGAACAGCTGTAACAGTTATTACAGCTGTCGCAGTCACTGTTATATCCTAAATGTATACTTCTAGTTGCAGTCGCATCATTCTGCATCTTAAAAATGTCAACCATGGGAAATAATTGAGCATGCATCTGGGAAAATGTGTCATCCAGAAAGATATAATATATATAAAAGACATCAATAATAACAATAATAATACAATTGAAGTTGTGGTTATATTGGCATTTAAGTTGTAGCTGTAGTTGTAGTAATCAAGCATTATCAATCTACAAGTTATATTTATAACACAGGCATTGTTATATCCTAAGTTGAGTATAGTTCTAATTGCAGTCACATCATTCTGCATCTTTAAGATAAGATAAGATAATATAAGATAATATAAGATGTCTTTATTGATCCCCCACTGGGGGAATTCCCAGTTACTAAACATCTTACTAAAAATGTCAATCCTGCAAAAACAATTCAGTTGCATTCTGGGAAAATGTTTCATCCAGAAACATACGAGCTGGATTTTAAAATAATAATCATAATAATACAACACAAGTTTTAGGTATATCGGCATTTAAGTTATGGTTGTAGTGGTAGTAATCAAGCATTATCAAGCTACAAGTTAATAGTTTTAATTAATAGTCACCATTATGAGTTATGTCTCTGCAGTCATTGTTATATCCTAAATGCATAGTTGTAGTTGCAGTCACATCATTCTGCATCTTAAACATATGCACCCTGCAAACTAATTCAGTTGCATTCAGGGAAAATGTTTCCTCCAGAAAAGATATGAGCTGGATTTGAAAACTCAGACCTGTGCAGAGTAGACTAGATGGAGATGGTGGTGGTGTTAGTAAGGGGGGGGGGGGTTAACCGCCAAGGCCTAGCTGCAGGAATGGCCTGATGGGTGCTAATGAACTTGGGATGTGCCCCCGCAATGCAGAGCGGCCCCCTGGTCCACCTCGGTGCCCGGGTTCCCATGCTGGCCGACGGAATAAGAGACAGAGGGATCATGTGTGTGTGTGTGTGTGTGTGTGTGTGTGTGTGTGTGTGTGTGTGGATGGAGAGAGGGGGTTTAGGGAGGGGGTGGCTGGATGGTGCACCCAGCCTATTGTGTCCAGTCCTTAGCCCCATTAGAGCCACCATGCACCAACCACTCCGCTTTCCCAAGAGGAGCTCGAGGCCTGCCCGCCTGTCTGCCTGCCTGGCCGGACTCGGTATCCAGGCATCGGCGAGGGCGAGAGAGAAAGCGAGAGAGAGAGGAGGGGAGGAGGAGAGAAACAGTAGCCGTATTTAGAGTTTGATGTCCAGGAAAGCGTCCAAAATTTGGAGAGAAAGAAAAGAAGGAGCCCGGGACATTGTAGAAGCCCCCCCCCCCCTCCCCGACAACAAACTGGGGGCTGACAAAGTTGTCTCTTTGGCAGTCGCGCCTCCTATTGAAGCAGTAATTTATTCAAAGGAGATTTTTATCCCCGCGATGTGATTATTATGATAATCAAGTGACCCAGACCCCCTTATTCTTGGCTCTTGTCTGCGGGCTCTGGGCTCGCCGGTGACAGTAAAAAGCTGATTTGCACGGTCCTGCACCCCACCCTACCCTCTCCCCCCCTGCTCACATTCCTGGACTCCTCTGTATCAAAGACGCAGACAATGAGAATAGTGGATGTGCGCACTTGATCCAGGCGCATGAGCGGAGGCCGAAGTCTCCGCCGGGGGCTTTGTGTCAAACGAATACTAGTAGCCAGACAAGATTACACGAAACTTTTTTTTTAATATAATCCCACATGAGCTACAAAAAACAGGGCTCAAAAAGACACACTTGATAAGTGAAAGTCCCTAACATGGCTACACAATAGAGGCAGCACAGAGGACGCTGCGTGAGGAGGCGATTATGGTGCCCATGCACTTGTGCGTAATTAGGGACATAATTATGAATCTGGCCATCAGATTTTTTTTATGCTATATGAGGGTGGAAGCCAATATTTTCACAATTCTGTTTTGGTTAAGTCTCAAATATGCAATCTAACCAAAAGAAATGCAACATGGATTTAGATAGGATGCTGATAGGCTACATAAGAGGAGAGAACTTGAGCATCCATGCTTATTCACGACCACGTCTGCTTTCATTTTTCAAAAGGGTGGAGACAAAAAAAAAAAAAAAAAAAAAAAGAACAGACCTGCATCGTGTCATAAAGGGGAGGGCCTTGGTGGCAGTATATGTTTTTAGAGCAGGCATGTTTTAAGTTCATATTGCATCTGACGCGAGGGATGGTGAGCGCGAGGGACTGCGCGGGCAGGAGAGAGAGAGAGAGAGAGAGAGAGAGAGAGAGAGAGCGAGAGAGAGAGGGAGGGTGAGGCGAGATCCACCTCCGCGGGAAATAATGGGGATGATAATAAAACAGAGGGGGGAAAACCCGTCCGAGGGAAGCTGAATGGATGGAGCCAGAGAGACGTCACGGCCAGCCGCAGCCATGAAGACTGAGCGCTCCAGCCTCCGGCGGCTCAGTCGCTCTCCATCTCCCCAGCTGCTCGCTTCCTCGGTCGGCTTTTTTTTTGGGGAGAACGGACGCCGCGGCGACTCGCAGAAGACGGCGTGAGTATGAAGATATAAGCTGTGTTTTCTTCTTTTCTTTTTCCTCAGTGGGGAGAGGGGGAGGGGTTGACGCGAAGGCAGGTGCGGAATATCGCCTTAAAAAAAAAAAAAAAAAAAAAAAGACCCGGAGGAAAACGCGTTTGCATGCCGCGCCGTGAAGCCTTAACCGTACAGTACGTCGCCAACCTGCACACATAACGGAGCAGGATGCGTGTGTGTGTAGTCTCGGTAGTCTGGATGTGGCAACAGCAGGCGATGTGTGGACGATGAGTGGTTGGGCAGCAGGTCTTCAGCTCTAAATTTAATATATTCTATATATATATATATATATATATATATATATATGATTTATGTCTCGTTTTTTCTGTCTTTGTGCTCTGATGAGTGTAAAGCAGGAGGTGATGTTCCATATTTCATGCAGAATGGCAGCTGTTGGCGGCGAATACTAAGGGATATACATATTGCTCAGCCCAAAATATGCAGATTGTTGTCTTTCATTCAATGTTCCTATTTTCAAACTGCATCAAAAGCTTTAGAGGTATATCATCATGCATTCGTTTCTTACAGTGTGTGTGTGTGTGTGTGTGTGTGTGTGTGTGTGTGTGTGTGTGTGTGTGGGGTATAGTGCCCATGCAGGCCCATCAGCGAAAGGTCACAGAAACAGAGCATGCAGAATCAAACCTGTACACTCTGCTGTGCTGAGATGATGAAATGGATCAGCGAGAGAGCAACTTGTAATTAGACCGGTTTGGCTCTGCTTTGAGGCAGAAGAACTCCTGTTTTCACAGCCTCAGTGACGCATTGTGCACACATGCACAGACTTCATATGCGCCATTCACAGGGAGCCACAAAGGCCAAACGGCGCTTCCAGCCCTGATTTCATTTCTCTCTCACACACACACCTCCAAGGCACTTAGCAGGGCCGCTTTTCTATAGCCCTGCTCGCTGTGGCAGCAACATATGGCTCTAAAAAAGGACTCTGTGCGGCCGTGTTGCTCAGATTGGAGGATTACCAGCACACAGGCCTGCAATGAATTCGTAATAAAACAAAGTGGTGGCGTTCACACCCATAGCTGGCGAATAAAGGGATCACAAGGCCAAATATCCAGTCAGTCCACACGTGTACACCGACAACCGAATATATGAGGCCAGTGCCGAGAACACGTGTGCGCCCCCCCGGACACAGAGAAAACGGTACCTGTGTGGAGCTTGTAAGGAGGTTTCAAGCATCAACAAAAAAAATAATTAAAAAAATTGCGATTATGCAACGCTTCCCATGATGAACATGAGAGTATTAATGTGCATGCATGCAGAGGTCAGTGCACGAGGAGAGGCAGAGGGGGGATCTGGAGGAAAAAAAGAGACGTTTGCAAAAAATAATGATAGTGAAACTGGAAATTTGTAATTTAGTTTGCTAAAAATTTAAGATAGACAATTTGATGTTTTTTTATGTATTCATTTATTGAACTACTTGCAGCATACAACACACACACACACACACACACACACACACACACACACACACACACACACACACACACACACACACACACACTCTCACACACACAGACAAAGTTGTGTGTGTCATTGCAGTGTTTTTTTAGATTTTAGTATTCCTTTATGTTCGGCAGGTTGCATTACGTTATCGTCGACTTTAGCACAATAATTAATGTGCAGTAAGAATATTACGCGGCTGAGTCTGCACATTTTAACGCCCATCATCTTTTATAAAATAACACTTGTCCTTGTTGGAGCATTACAACCCAGATTGCTGATTATCTTTTTCTGTTTGAACCTTAGCTGCATGTTAAATTGGGCTATCGTTGGGCTCCGTGCTGTACAGTCCATTTGAAGAATAAAATGAACGTCTCTTTTTTTTTTTCCAGGGATCCCTGGAGAGACACTCAGCAGCCTCACAACACGTGGCTTACTGTAGGTAATATGTCACTCACATCACACACAGGCTCCCGTATTCCACTCGGATATTTTGGGAAGTTTTAAGGGAATAATATATTTTATATTTAAAGAAATAACTACAGGATACAGTATGATGGTATATAGTCAGATGTATGTCGTTGTTAAGCTATATATATATATTAAAGTAGATTAGTGTGTATTATGTTAAAAAAGATGGTTTCTATAACGCAAAGTTAAAGATTTAAAGACGAATATAAGAAAAGCAGCCACAGCCAAATATAATGCCATTATGTTTTGAAAAATTCGCACAATATGGTCAGTGGCTTTAGTTTCATTACAGGACGTGTCGAAAATGTATTAAGCGATTTCTAAAAATCGTCATTTTCAGCTAATCAGCGCCACACTACTGTGTAACACTTAATGTGTGTGTGTGTGTGTGTGTGTGTGTGTGTGTGTGTTCAGACCTACAGTGTGTCTGCCAACAGGCCTACATCTTCACCCTCAGTGTGCCTCTTCCACTCTGCTAATTACAGAAACACACCTATCCACCTTCAAATATCGCTTTGACGTGTGCGTAAAACACTTCATGTCGTGCGTAAAACTCGCGCGTAATTGCCTTTGTTGCCTCAAAATGCGGCATTCCATCTGAGAATTCAACCTGCGTGACACAATATGGAATGTTTCACCATGTGGCTTTAATGAGACGAGAACTAGATGAGACTTTATAATAGGATTACTTTCTTGCTAATTCATCTATGCTCGCTCTGCACCTTCGCAAGAATTATTTCCAATTAGAGGCGCCGGATTTGTTGACGTCATGCACATCTTGGCCAATGGCACAGACTGATGAGGGTTGTTTAAATGGAGAGAAAGAAGCTGGAGCTCGGCTGATGCTTTAATTGGGAAGTCTTTTCTGTAGCTGAGAGGGTCTTTTGGTTTTAAACTTCTGCAGAAAAAGAGACACTTTAGAAAATCTCCAAAATCTCCACAAGTAAGTAATTTTCAGAACTCGCAGCGTGAATGATTCCTCGGGTGAAATGCATCGTGAAAAGCGAACAATGAGGGGTTATAAACCCAGAAGACAAATATTGAAATTGTATCAATTTATTCGAATGATATAACAGCAGTTCAGCCAGGAATAAGCCAGTGTTAATGAAGGGACTATTAATGATAATGGGGAAATAAGTGCAATCTGCATAGAATTATCTTCCTTTGTATCCAGCTTGGAAATCGTGGAACTATATCTGATCTAAAAAAAAGAAAAAAAAGGAGTCATAAAGCTCACAGCATTAAAAAAAACTCTTAATATTATTGCATCATACCCATGCTAAATAATATTGTGGTGAATTGCTGATGAGTTTAAACACCAAAGTGAATAATGTGTGGGGTTTTTTAAACAGCAAATTAATTAAAACGTTTTATAAGATTTTCAAATCAAAATGAATTGAATTTTCAAAATGTTGTAGGTTAATAATGCACCTTAAATAAACTGTAACATTATAATAATACTGAAACCATTATGCAATGAGGTCATTTTTATTAGAATATGTTTTAAAAAAATTGTCTTTTGCAAAAGAATATGAACTACAAGTCAAATCTGACAGAGGAAGATATTTATGAAGAAAACATGTTCATATTTTTAACATTCGTGACTGCAGCTGTGTGTGTGTGTGTGTGTGTGTGTGTGTGTGACTGCATTAATCTGTATGTGTGACTGCGTTCATAAGCCTGTGTTCTTATCTGATATTGTCTGTAATTATGTATCTAAACGTGTAAGTTCACACGTTAGCTGCATGTGTGTGTGTGTATGTGTGTGTATTCCAGTGCAGTATAGCATTCTGGGAGCTGAGGCATGCTTCTGCTCTCAAAAAAGGGCCTCACTTTGTCCTTTTGGATTGAAACAAAGCATTTTGACGAAGACCCGTGTTAAGGCGTCAGCCGTCTGAACGGCAACAAAACAGGTTTAAAAAAAAAATAAATAAAAAATAACCTACATCGATTCAGAGAGCAGAAGAAAAAGACAAGGTGTTTATTGTAACCTGGAGGGAGAGAACAATGCCCGTGGGATTGGTTGTTTGCTAACAGGGATGTAGCTGTATTGCTAACGGCTGCATGTTGCCAGTCAAGTCGTGTAGTGCGAGTGTTCAGGGTATGGGCATGTGTGATGGAGGGCGAGAATATTCTGTGCCTCGCCCCCCTCTGTCACTCTCTCTCTCTCTCTCTCAGTATCTCTCCATCTCTCTCTGCTTTCAGTCAGAAGAGCTTTAGTTGGCAGTGGTGTTGGTGGGGGAGGAGCCTGCCACAGCAGGGATCTGGGCACACAGAGCAGCTTTAATTAGAAGGGGCCTTGTGCCATGTGCCAGCACGGCATGTGAGAGGAGTGTGTGTGTGTGTGTGTGTGTGTGTGTGTGTGTGTGTGTGTGCTACAGCATTGTGTATACCCGTTTATGTGACACGGTGTTTATTGTGCTTTATGTTATGGGTTATACATACGGACATATTTGGTTGAGAAAGGATATGTCCATGACATGTGCATTATACTCTGATACATCTGAGTGTGTGTGCATTTGTATTACATCACCGTTAGTGTATGTGTAACGGGTGTATGTACGTCTTGAACCCCTCTGTCTTGGCTTTGACGCCAACCTCGAGCGTGGGCCAACTGCTCTGGCATCAGATAATGTAAATGAAGACAAACCAGTTTCTTTTGTAGTCAAACAGCCGGGATCTTTCAATTTAAAAATGCATTTGGGCCGAGGCGGGGGGCGGTGTTTGAAGCCATCACCCTCCTATGGAGCCAGTCAGCGGGTGAGGCGGATGCGCCATAGGGATGGGCGCTGGGTCAGAGAAGGGAAGGTTGGCGCCATAGCCGGTTTGAACTGGTTCGGCGACTTGCATACTTTTTTTTTTTATTGGTTCCTCTCACTGATTGTTTGACTTTGGGAAGTTTTTGATATAAAGGCATTACCCGCAGGCCAATCAAAGCGTTCTGTGCACAAAGGAAGGTTTCCAATTGGCCGAGGCGGTTTGAGGCGGGGTGAGGGGCCACTTGGTGTCGTCACAAAATGAAGGGTCAGGACATTTAAGAGCCGTTGTAGGTTGAGTGAGGAAAAAAAGGCCCTAAGACAGAAGAGTAACGTCTTTGTTCAGAGGTGGCATCCACTGCTGTCGGATTTCCAGACTCTGCTCTTTTTATGACATTCATTTTAACACCTTCCCAAGTTAGTCTGTGATCATTGGAATCGTGTCAAATCAAAGCGATGTAGACATGTTATCATGTTTTTTATCAAGAACTTTCTCCTTTGCTTACAGGTCAGAACTTTGGGCCATGTCACTTTGCCTGCGGCTTGAGAGGATGGGTAGCCTTAGGGGTTGGTTGTTATCTTTGGTTATCTAGCTGTATGAGTGATGTACATTCTTCATAAAGCTAGATAACCGAAAGTAACAAGAATCCCATTACACTCCTGAAAAGGCATCAAGACCCCAAACGGGCCACCCTCAAAAAAAAGAACAAACTGCAAGAACAAGAACTGCAACACCAGAGAAGAAAATGGACGACATTTAAAAGGAGATGGGAGCGGAACGCAGCAAAAGGTAGGCTGCATGATTATACATGTGCGTGAGTGCATTTCGGTCCACGCGGCCTTCAGATAAACCTAACTTTACTGTCCGTATTTGTGGTTTCGATCCATCCATCGTTTGGTAGGAATGTAGAAATAAATGGATTATTGCGGTACACATTCTGTACAGCTCCCTGCAGCCGGTGGCGGTGATCCATAGCAGTACGGTTGGTGCAACAGGATCACTTTTAATCTAATAAGCCCTATGATCCCTGTGTGTGGGGCTGCATGCAGGGGCTTAGCCATAGTATCACATGGCCGGGAGTGACGGGCTTGCTGAAAAAGACCCACACACGGTGGACTTTGACGAGTCGTTTAACAAGTCGCTGTTAGCTAATCAGTTTGCTAGCCGGTTTGGTCAATGCTGTATTCACTTGGCTCAATGAATTTCAGCCTTGGCTGTTTGCATCTTTGGCTTCAAGAGAACACGCAATGTGAGAAGAATGTGGGCCTTTTATATCATAGGAGCTGCATACGGTGCTATGAATTATACATATGTTCTCGACTTGGACGGGATTGTGTGAGTTAAGAATGCTCCCTCCGAGTTAATCCGGGCTCCCAACTCCCCGCCGGCACCTAAGCGAACAGACAAGAATTTGTTTGAGACCAGTTTTGTTAAGTTAGCCGTTTTCTCCTTCCCACCTACTCCTTTCTCCCTTTGCCATGAAAAGATGTTTGATTTGGGGTCCTGGCCGTTGTTTGATTTGACGTGACAGTTGGCTTGGTTGTGAATGGGCCGTGGCAAAGCCTCCATTGCATGAGGTGCTACCATGTGGAAAGGCCTGATGGGATCTCGCTGAATGCTGCTGAGTGTGTGTGTGTGTGTGTGTGTGTGTGTGTGTGTGTGCGCGCAAGGCTCCGAGGGGGGAGTGGTCCAGGGGCAATCAAGCAGAAAGTGCCCCCAGTGACGAGATCCGCAAGCGAGAGACGGAGAACAATCTCAGCCTTAAGGTTCTTTGCCTGGGCTCATGGTGAGGAGTAATTGGTCAATCAGATCTTCAACCTCAACGCCTCTGATGGCTGATTGAAGGTGTGATTTCTTTTCTGCCCATCAAAGGTAGAGGGTCGCTCCTGCTGAGAGAGGCCGCTGAGGATTGTTCCCAAGGTCTCAAGGCTTCGGAGCTACAAGACTAGCAGTGAACTCCAATTGTAATACATATTCCACATGGCGCTTTGCTGTCTCAACACGGCTCAGCTAAAACATCGCCCTGGAGTTTGGATATATTCAGCTTGACATGGTACAAATTCTAAACAGTTGTGCAGGGCCAAAGTGAAAATACCTCAACCTCACCTCGCAATGTCAATCTCTTCAAGCCCTGCAGTTGTGCCTGCCTGCCTGACTGCCTGCTGCATTGCAGGTGCTGAGTGTGACATTTGAGCTCTGGGCTCAGCTAGCAAGAGAGAGGAACGAGGGCCTTGACAGGAAGTGACAGCCGAAGATGTCACCTTCTTGGATGGCAAAGTAGTACCTGGTTCCCTCTCTATTGTGCTGCTACTGTCACTGCCGACCTGTTTTTATTACAGGGTAGACTTATGAGTGCGCCATGGCTTTGATCTGTTACTGTAAATGACAGATTCAAGATTGCTCCTGATTTATATCCGAGCACTTGCATGTAGAGATGCAAAGATTATTTGATACATTGTCAACTATTAAGTTAATCGGCAACTGTTTTGATAATCGATTAATCGGTTTGAGTCATTTTTTAAGAAAACAAAGTAAACAAATCTCTGATTCCAGCTTCTTAAATGTGAACATTTTCTAGTTTCTTCTCTCCTCTGTGACAGTAAACTGAATATCTTTGAGTTGTGGACAAAACAAGACGTTTGAGGACGTCATCTTGGTCTTTTTTTGGAAACACTGATCCACATTTTTCACCATTTTCTGACAGTTTGTAGACCAAAAAACTTGTTGATTAATCGGCAATGAAAGTAATCGTTAGTTGCAGCCCTGGTTTCATGTATGTGCCGATATGAATTTAAAATGTAACTACATGGCAGGCACATTTTGAGCAGTGTAAAGCTAATAGTTGCCTCCTTTTGCTTCCTTTTGGTGTCAGTTACAGTGTTTGAGCTAAACGGGAACTGAAGTCTTGGACAGATTGTGTTTATACCCTAAGCAGTGCCCTGGGAGACGCATGTCATGGTGCAAATGCTTTGTACTGGCTCTGTGTGTGGCACAGTTATATCACTAGCAGTTCACACTGGGGACCCCGGAGCAGAGACTGTCTAAGCTTCTGCCTCCCTGAAAATGGCACGGAGATGGGAGAGTTTCTACAAACCACCTTAGGGCCTTTGCTCTCCCTCTCCCTCTTTTTTTCTGTGTCCCATGGCAGCGTCTGAAATAGAAAGAGAGCGCAAAGAGGAAAGGGTGGAGAAGGAAAGAAAGCAGGGAGAGGAAAGAAAAAGAAGAGGAGGAGGAGGGTGGTGGGTTTGTCTTAGCTTTCATGAACTAGGCAAGCAGATTTAGAACAGCCATTGTGGTCGGGTCCTACTTGCCCCCCCACCAGTAGACTTTACAGTCAATAGAGCTAGTCCACTTGTCACTGAGGGACAATGCGCCCCTATGCCTCCCTTTCACCCCCGCCGGGTCCGAGCAGCCAGACAGTTTTCTGAATAAGACCCAGTGATTCTTGCCCCCTTTTCTCCGCTTCTCTTTCTCTTGACGAAACACACCAACAGGGTTTGGAAAATGGCTTCGCTGTTGGGCCGGAGCAGAAGGCCAGAAAACTGTTAGTTTCTACAACGTCAGCATTCCCTCCACCCTCATACGCTCGCAGAGAAATGAATGTAGCTTAAGCTGTTGCAAAAGTCAATGGGCCGCCCCAGACAAAGGAGATTTAGTTTGGCAACTTGGCAGTAACAGGTGTACTTTGACCCTGCTCGGACCACACGGGGGGTGACTGCTGTTGTCTGACCCGTTGCTCTGTTTGCCTCCCTGTTGGTTTGGAGTTGTGTGGAGATAGAGATGAAATTTGCTTTGTGTTCTCAAGAATGCCTCCGAAGTTTTAGTCGAGAGTGTGTTTGGCCTAGCAGTCGAGCACTGGCCTCTTATCATGTTTTTTTTTTTTTTTTTACTGCTTTTGAAAATGTAGCCCAGTTTTGCCACATTTCTCCGGTGATTTGCCAAGTTTTCTCCAAAGGGATTCTGCAGATATCTTTAGATCTGGAGCTGTGCTCACCCAAGGGAGCGAGTTAAGGGTAAACAATGCGGGCACACAGAGGAAGAAAGAAATATCAGAGGGAGTGCGGCACAGCACTGAAGCATGAATACATTTTCACACATGGAACTGAGACAGTGATGTTTTAAGAGGGGAAATGTCTTTCAAAGAGAATGAGTGAAGCCTTTTCTACCCATACCTTCAGTATTTCCAACCACAATCAATCGAGCCATTCAGCAGCAGTATAAACAGCCACTCTCAGAGCCAGAGCAAAACAGTGCACGCATTTGTTTGTTTCAGTCGTTAATAAAGCTTTTTACCGAGAGCCTCGGTCCTCAGGAAAAAAAGCCCATTCTGGTTAAAATGACTTGGCAAAGCATCCGATGAAGGGTCTGTTCAGACTGAAGCTGCTCCCGCTGCCATTGTCTCGCTCACACACCTACGAGTCCAGAGTAAGCACACAATTTCATTGTTGTGTGAGCTGTTAATATCAGAGGCTTCACAATAGAGCCCATTCGCCATATTTGCATAAGGCACTTTTCCAACAAGGACCCGGAGAGGGCTTGAAAGCTGGCCCACTCCACCGCCAATGGCAAAAAAAATGTCAAGTGCCAATTAGGAGAGGTTTGCCACCATTCAGCAGTACCCCACCCCTGTATTCCTTCCCCTCCCTGCTTACCCACCCCCCAACTCTCTCACACTCCAAGTCACCCCTGTTTTTAACCACCTTATTCCAATTTCAGACGTAGCCTACCCCTACTGACACCCAGAGACAAAAGCTGGCTCCCTCCTCCGCTGGCTAATGGAGGATCCTTTCTGCCGGGCTTCAGAGTATTAGCAAAATCAGACAGCGTGCTCTGTTCCCCGATTAGTCAGCTTTCTTTGTTGATTTCTTTGAATAGAAGGGTTCATGAACTATGCGGCTAAACCTGCGAGATATACAGCCTCCACCTGCTAGTGAATATTAAACTTAGCAAGCTGGCTACAGTGTGCTACTTTGGTTTTAGACTCGCGGGTTTGCGTGGACAGGTGTGAGTGATTGAGGGAAAGGATTTTTGGAAAAGACAAATGCTGAATTGCAAGCAATTAAAAACAACCCCTATTTTATCTGATATCCACAGTGGTCGGTCTGTGTTTGTGCCGACAGCATTCAGCCACCTAATGACCTTAGCCCTGAGCTTTAAGCTAGTGCTGCTTATTATTTTTACACTGATGCACATACAAATACAGAGCATCCTTTTGTGAGAATGGCTGCAGTCAGAGACTACTTGAGTTGAGAGCACAGGCTTTGAGTAATCAGCTAAAAGGAATGCAAGGTAACACTACAGTAGGATTTACGTCGGTTAAGTTAGCTTAACTGGTGAGCGTCAACAGTGCCGAACAGCTGTTGACAATTCTAAAGATGCTGAAAATGCAGCGTTATTTCCTCTGATGCTTAACAGCAGCTGTCCGATGGGTAAAGTGGCGTGGTGACAGGAACGTAGAGCCTCATCGGTGTTCTTGAATTTAAGTAACGTGGTGTTTACATTCAGGAAGCTGTTGCTACAAAAAGGCAGAGACGTCACATAACAAACCTGGGATCCTGTTAAATGACCAGGGTGCAGCGAGTGAAATTTAAAAATGTACGTCGTAGACCCAATAAAAGAAGGTAATCGTGTTTGTCCAATTGGGCTACTGTTGTTTTCCACAGAGCATTTACCTAACTTACCGCCTCCTGCCACTCAAAGGGTTTTTCTCTCTTGTCCCCTTTTTTCTCTTTTCATTCTTTCATTCAATCTCTGTGTCGAGTTTTTTTTTTTTTTTTTTTTTTCCCTTCTCTTTCCCACCCTTGATTCTCAGATGGTTGGATCTGATTTGCATGCATTTGCATAATGAAAGTCATTTGCATGCTCAGGGGCAGACTGTACCATGAGAACAGACATGAAAAGGTGGCTGTGCGTGTATACACGCATTCGTGTGTGCGCATAGCTCGATTCCGTAGGCTTCCGTGAACTGTGTGCGTTTTGATGGATGGATGGAACCACATTCTTCAAATTGTCCCCGTTGCCCCTTCTGATTTTTCCCCTTACCCGTTTTCTGTGCAGGTTACCAACCACACCACCACTGAAGGGAAGCTGGCAAAAAAAGGAGCCTGAAAAACAGAGAAGAAGGAGGAGGAGGGGTTGCTGTTGATTCTGCCCTGCCTCTCTCCTCGCCCTCCTCTGCATCGCCTCTTCCCTCCTCCTCCTAATCCTCCTCCCTTCCTCCTCCGCTCCATCCTCAGCCGACTGCCCCTTTTTCCTGTACAGCGAGACGCAGCCCGCGCCACCATCTTAGAGCAACGCTGGCATGAAATGGAAGTGGGAAGACCAGTCAGTGCAGGTAACAAGCCAAACACCACTGCGCCCGCCATGCTGCATCTTTCCATCGGCGCCACCTCCCCCCCCCCGCGACTCTCCATCCTCTCCTCTCCCACCTCCCCGTACCCTCGCTCTTCCTTTTCAGGCGGGCAATAGCCTCCATTTTTTTAATCACCTCGGTTATGTTTGTTAATTGCACGATTCACGAGATGCGCTGATGGGCGGAGGGGAGGGTGAGCGGTTGTGGGCGGAGCGTGTTTTGTATGTTCACATTAAATCACTCGGCTCTCAATGCCTCTCACTCTCAGGAGGCTTTCAGTGGGCATCTGTCCTCTGGAAGCGCCATGTTTTCTTTCCCGTTTGGGAATTCTCGTGCCATCCTCACATGCGTGCCCCCGACATGGCGGCGCCGGCTGCCATTTTGGAGACACGATGCAAGCCGTGCCTTCTGGACAAAACAGAGGCACGGCTTCATAACTCCACACAGTTGAGCACTCCAGGATGTGTCCATAATTTCACCACAGACATTAAACAATGTGGTATAGTTTAGCGGCTGCAACTAACGATTATTTGCATTGTCGATTAATCCGTCGATTATTTTCTCAATTAATGGATTAGTTGTTTGGTCTCTAAAAAGTCAGAAAAACGTTGAAAAATATAGCTCAGTATTTCCCAAAAAGCTCCTCAAATGTCATCTTGTCAAAAAGATTAGATAAAAGAAGAATATGTTCAGTTTACTGTCACAGAGTGAAGAAACTAGAAAACATATATCACATTTAACAAGCTGGAATCAGAGAAGTTATTTCTTAAAAATGACTCAAACTGATTATTGCATCATCGAAATAGTTACTGGTTAATTTGATAGTTGAGAACTAATACATTTTCAAGAATCTTTGCAGCTCGAGTTAGTTTATTTATTTGCAGCGTGTTGTGACAGAGTTCAGACTTTTCAGAGTCATTATTAAAAACCTCTTCGGCTTTTTCTTCCCCCTACTCGAATGAGGTCAGACGAAATGTCAAGGTGGGCACATCGTCGGGTAGAAAACGATGATATCCATGGACCGCTATTCACATTCTCACACAGGGACACTGCAGCATATAACAAAACCAACACAAAGCAGGGGAGAGAGACAGACAGACGGAGAGAGAGAGAGAGAGAGAGAGAGAGAGAGAGAGAGAGAGAGAGAGAGAGAGGGAGAGAGAGAGAGAAATAATAGAGACGAGAGGGTGAAGAAAGTGGGACCTCGATGGGCAGAGTCTCAGCACTGGAAAGCCTCTCTTTGTGCGAGTGGCGAGTGTTGAAGGGCAGTCGGTGCCCAGACAAGTCGAGTATTGTTCTCCATGAGCGAGCTCGTTATAGTGCAGCATTATTCCAAACCCAGGGAGCTTCCAACTTTGAAAACCGCTTAAACCAAAAACACCAATTAGCATTGGCTGGGCTTGATTAGATACGGCAGCCGGTAAACAATGCACGCCATTGTCTTCGAGACAGAGACCCCCCCCCCACACCCCACACCTTTGTTTGTGTGTGTGGTGTGGAGGTCAGAGAGAGACAACGCTAATGCTAACTTACAGTAGGGTGCCAGTCCAAAAGGGCTAACACAGAAGACGGCTGTTGGGTCAAGGTGAGAGAAGAGGAAGGTCCGAGGTGACTCAGTGTGTACGGATTCAATTGGCCAAAGTTTGAAAAAAAGGGTTTGATTCCACTAAAACCGTTCTCCTCAAATTTCAACATTGATGTCAAATATTTACACAGACGAAACCTTAAGTGATACCAGTTCTCTAATTAGGTCATGCCAAGCGTTCTGCCCTTATATTTTTGACGATGCAGCCTTTAAAAGCGTGTAGGCGTCGCTTGGCTTTCCCGATAAGTGCTTCGGTAACTGTGTCAAACCCAAACATGCACTAATCACGTCCAGGCCTCCGTAAACAGGTGGTAGATTGAGCAAAGGGGGCCGGGGCCGTTCTCAATTTACTGTGTAAATTATGCAGAGCCCAAAACAATGCAAACAGTAGACAGTGGAGTGGCTGGCGTTGGCTAATGAGATGATGAGAAGCCTGGGAGGGCTGGGAGCCAGCCGAGGTGAGGGGGTGGGCACGGCCCCGGCAGCTTGTGTCTGGATCTGTGTATTCGTGTGTGCGTGTGTGTGTGTGAGGGTCTAGGGGAGCTTTGGCAAAAGGGGAGCAGACACTGTCCCGTCTGCACAAACCCCATCATCAGCACCCCTCCTGCCCAGACTGAGAGCTGCAGAAGGAGGGGAGGGTTAGCAGGCAGCTGGGGCACCCTGCCCCCATTGCTCCAGCAAGAGCACCAGCCTTGGGAACCTCTGTGGCAGGGGTCCCTCCCCACAACACTGGCACGTAGGGGCCCCCCAAAAAAGTCTGGCTGCACCCCCCCGCAACCCCCCCCCCAAAAAACACCACCACCCCTCCCACCCTAATGTGAGGCTGGGGGGCCTGGGAAGGACTTCAAGTTCACGGCCAGACCTCCTATTGAGCTGACAGCCTGACTGTTTGCTCAATTCGGCTCCCTATTCAGAACCGTGCGGGGGGGGGTGGGGGTAGAGAAAGGGCTGGAGCATGACGGGGGGGGAGGGGGGGGGAGGGGGTGTTGCTAGATGGGACACCGTAGCACTGTGATAGCTATTCATTCAGCAAGAGAGAGACGAGGAAAGAGCGAGGGAGAGAGTGAAGAGGGTTGGGGGGGGGGGGGGTTGAGTCGGGGGCGCATAAATAAAAAGTGAGGAATCCAGGCTCGAAGTTTGCTTTGAGCGGTGTGCGCCTCTCTCACCCTCTTTTTAGACTCTTAATTACCGGCGCCTTCCACTTTTCTCTCTCCCTTTCTCTAACTACCCCCCCCCCCCCCCCCTCCTCCCACCCCACCACCTCCCCATCACACACACATACACACACACACACACACAAATCGCAATCATTCTCATCATCCCCTCTATCCCCTGGTTTTATTAGGCCACATGCTGGGGCTGTAAATTTACCATTAACAAGCTTATTCACTGTAGTCCTCTCAACAAAACAAGACCATGATGCCAATAACTCAAAGCGACACCAATACCCGAAACTGCCTTTTACACCACAACCCTCCTCTGTTAGCCACTCCTTCCCTCCCTCCCTCCCTCCCTGGCCGAGTGCACCCGCTCTTAACAACGGCGTGGTGCTAAAATGCCAAGTCTTAACGTGATGCTCGCTAATAGCTCAGGCGATGCTAATTAGCACGATGGTTGTTGACTCCTGCCGCTGAACCGGACGGCTGCGTTATCGGTTCACGCTGCACTCGGTGACCCGCTGGTCGGGTTTTAAGTCGCTTGTCTGAGCCGCTTGTAGAATGGAACGAGAAAAACGGGGGTTTGATGGCCTTCTGAAGTCCAACTCAGCCTAGCTTAGGGTGCGTCACATGCTTCCTCTTTGTATTAGCAGCTCGTAGCGTACCAGGCTCCCTTTAAGGCCCTTTCAACCTCAGCCCCAATCCCTTCAAGCTGGTGCACGGCACTGTGCTTACCTCGGCCAGATTTAGGACACGCCAAGAATGCCCCCGCCCCCCGTAACTTATTGTTCATGTTTTAAAAAGAACAAAGGTTCTTTTGATACACCTGAATTGGCATGTAACAGTCCACTAATTGTTTTGACATTCACATGATCGGCCTCACTGTGTGTTTGGAGGCGTCGGAGACGTATCTTAATGTCATCTTTCCTTTCTCTCTTTTTGCAGGTGTATGTCTGTCGGTGTGCAGAAGGGGATCCCAAACAGCCAGAGCAGACAAAGAGGAGGGACAGCAGGTCTCCTCCGTTTGCCGTCTTTCAGCCAGGACTAAAACAACGACGACGGCGCTGATGTCTGCACGTGCTTCCTGCCGTGACTTTGGGACATTGCCGTGCTGTTTGTACCTCTTTGATTGCGGCTCTGCGATGCGCTATTTGACCCAAGCGGGACTGAGCAAAACGTCCACGGTGGACCGTGCATGGCTGTGGGAAACAAAGACTCAGACAGAAGATGAGCAGCTTGAGGTGTGGACAAACTGGTCCATGAATGTTGTGACTCTCGAGGGTGTGGCACTTCATTTTGTAATTCTTCTTCTTATATATTCTATCCTACATATGAAGAATATCACTTAGACATGAAGCAATGTAGTGTGTCTTCAACTAACATAGGCTTGACTTGTAGGTTTATTTGAATGAGTTGTAGCCCAGGTTCTGTTTGATTCCTGTTTTGTTATATAGTTGCTAGGACTCGGAGACACGTGAATGTGAGACCCACGGCAGCAGTGAATAAATACTGCACTGCGATTGGACAGCTCCGTGTGTCGGCTGACACAATGGCGAAGGAATGAGCTGTCGTCTTTATACTCTATGCAACTGTTTTATCTTTTTTTTTTTTTTTTTTTTTTGGTTCTTTTATTTTTATTTTTGGTCTTGGAGCTCCTTTCATCCTCAGGATTTTTATTTTTGGGCTACCAGTTTTATAGATATTCCTTCAGACATCATGAAGAGAAATGGTTTTTAAAAGGAGACTACTTTCCCCCGGTTTGTTAATATACTGCTACAGAAATGACAGTCAGAGTGTGTGTGTTTGCGTGTGTGAGTGTGTGACAAATGACACAATACAGCTCAGTTTCATATGCATTTGGATCTCATATTTGCAGCCTTAACAGACTTTAATTCGCAGCCGTGAGCCACACAGTCTGAGTAAACGGCCGCCCGCACGTTTAATATTCCTGATGGCAGGAGTGTGTTTGATCAGCAGGAAGTGGCAGAGCCAGGGCTCATGGCGGCGAGTATACAGAACACGCCACACTATTAAACCTTCCCCAGCGCTCTCTGGAACGCAGCAGCTTGGTTCAGTTACCTGCGTCGCTGTAACGATCCGTCGTTGGGTGAGACATGATAAATACATTGGCTTCAAACACCGCCTTAATTTCCTGTCCTTGACATTAACACACACACACACACACACACACACACACACACACACACATGCACACGCACACACACACACACACACACACAAACACACACACACACATGCCCAAACGCAATAAAGCAAGTACTATCGCAGCCTAATTCATTCTATATTAATTTTCGGGAAGTGGCAATTTTTTTATTACGATTGATAATCTATGCAAATCTTTTAAATATTACTTTAAACAATCTTGTGTCTATGCAGTGCTTTTGCAATTGATTTGAGAGGAGACTATCTTGGTTCTAATTTAGAAAATGTATTCTTTGGATAATCATGCACATCCCAGTGCTCGAGACAATTACTTATCTGCCTGGATAAGCTTGAAATTATGTTTTTAATCTTAAGAAGAAAAAAAAAAAAAAAAAAAAAAATATATATATATATATATATATATATATATATATATATATATATATATATATATATAGTCACTCCTCTAATATCAGTCCAGAGGCATGAAAACCATGAATTGTGGTCTAAAATGATTAAATTGTGGTTGCACTAAATCTTTTTTTCCCCCTTAAATGCAGATCAAACGTATCTCTTCAGCTACGCCAACGTGTGGCGTATTGTTTCATACAAGCAGCAATGTTTGTGTTATGCAATCTAAATCGCTATGATGAGTGTTCACCACATGTGCCTTTGTATGGAAAACTGTGTTGGAATAGTAATAAAAAGGTTTACATTGAAAACAATGGAGAAAAACTAAATGGCTGTTGTGCATGGTTTTTTGTTGTTGTCGATTTGATCTGCGTGTTATTAAGTGGTGATCCTCTGGCGATTAATGGAAAGCTTGTTCAAATCTTCAGTGATGCAACTCAGCGAATTGCATCAATCTAAATGTGTGTCAAGGGAGGCGGGACGCAGATTGAAGATTCTTCAATCTAAATCAAAATTTACTCAGTAGCTGGCAGCTTTCCCTAAATTTGTTGCCTTTTTCTTATTGCGGCGGTCACGTCTACAGAGAAATCAACTGCTATTCAGTTCCAACGTAATGTTACAGCCAAATGAAAAGATGAGCTCCCTGGGATCAAACCATTTTCAAAACACCATCAGGGATGTGGGTTTAAGTGCACGAAGACAACAGACAGGGGTCAACCACATTTACTATCAAAAGAATCATTTTTGGCACAACAAAATTAAAATAAATCTGTCTATTTAAGTCTAAATTAGCCTATAAACATTACTGATACGTCTAAAAGAGCATTCATTACTAGGTGATGTTTGTTGCCATTTTGATGTCTTTACCTTTTCCTTGTTTGCTAATTTCTCGCCGCAGATCAAGTATAGGCTGTAAGCCGGCATCGTTGGCGGTGAAAGCAAATTAAACTGTGGAAGACTTCTTTTTTTGGACTTGTAATCCATAGGTAGTTTATGGAAACTCAAGACCGCTGTTGAGGTTTGGCCAAAAAAATAGAAGATAAGGCGCCGGGCTGTGGATGTACGTAGGATGACGCACATTTTACTTGACTGAAATGTTATGTAGCCTAAATGGAGAATGTAAGAATCACTTTCGGCCCACAACAATAATAAATTCAATTTAAAAAGGTAAAAAATGAACAGTTATTCATCTCCATAGAACTTATTGTCAAAGCCACAGGGAGCCACCGGAGAAGAGCCGCAGGTTGCAGACCCCCTAACCCTCGTGTTGTCAAAAACTGAAAATAAAACACTTTTTGACGTTTTTTCGACACACTTTTTCAACGGTTTTTTCAACATTTGACTTTTTTTTTGCCTTTTTTTAAACATTTCTATAGCCACTTTTTATGCAGTTTTCGAGGCGTTCAATGCTCTTTCCCGTTTTTTTTAACATTTGACACGTTTGTCACTTTTTTGAAATTAGTTTTGACTTTTTTTTAAAGATTTTAATTGTACTTGTGAAGAGCGTTTTATGAAACCACCCATGTTGTTTTTGGGCAATTTTGTTATAAGAAACCCATATTTCTGATATAGAAAACTTTGAAAACCGGTCAAACTCGCCCCGAGGAAAACAGGAGGGCTAACTGTCCTGTTTTAATGGATGAATCGGTGCAAAAATGCTTTCTGTAGTAATCAGTGAAAAGCCTGGCCTTTGTCGTATAGATGAATAATAAGCCAATGTGCATCAGCACACATGCCATTAACCTGCTGTTATTCCAAACAGGAGTAAAACAAAGAACACAGCACTGCTAGTGTGCCGGCCGCCGTGTGCTTCGCAGGACACTTCCCGTGATTGCGTGATTTGCTTTCTGACATCACACATGGCAAACGCGCCAACAGCGACATATGGGGGGGGGGGGGGGACAATTCATTAGCATTGTCATGTAAAAGAGAGGCAATCCCACTGTAAAACGAATGAAATGTAACCCTTTACAGTACAGGTTGATCAAGCAGCTCTGTTCATTCATTCCCCCCTTCCCTTTTTATGAAGTCTTGTGTAATTCAATGAAAGAGGTTTTTTAATGCCGCTCCGACACAACGCACCCCCTCGGGTGTCTGCGTCCTCGATGCGTAGCCGGCGAAAGCTTTACAAGCCGCTCTCCTCTTGTTTACAGCTGCGCTGCGTGTCGAAATGAGCCGTGGTACACATAAACAGCAGCTCCATGCAAATATTACAGTGCCCTTATTAACCAGGGCGGGCTGCAATTACATTATGTCCCCGGCGTTAACATCCAGAGAGCGAGCGCCGGTGCATTGTGACAACTCCCCCCGCACTGTTTCTTGGCGGCGTTATATGGCCCCCTCATAATCTGATTCACAGTTTTTGTCATGCTGCCAAGAGGCGAGTTGCATTAGGCAAGCATTATAGGCCTTAATGAACTGAGTGTCAATGTTAAGCACACTAGTGCAAGCCGGAGTGACGGCGTACAAACGGGCTGTCGTTTGCACCCATGTTGGGTCTAAGTTATAGCTGTTTGTGCTCAAAGGTTTGTCAGGTCTCTGACGGATGGGAAAAAGAAAATAAAACCTCTAGCCACTGTTGGGTTTGATTTGTTGAGCATCCTAAAAAAAAAGGACAGGACGTGTTGTGTGCAAGAGATAGACGTATAGGGTGTGGCTCCTGTTTGACATAAAGCACAAAATGGCTGTTCGCTACATCCCATCCTGAGACTGAAGGGATGGGATTCCAAGATGGCGCCGCGGTGACATTAACATCGCTTGGATCAGATTGGAGCCGTAAAAAAAAAAAAATGGAAAGGCCGCACTTTTAGCCGCAACGATATGATGGACAAGTGCACAAGGGCCGATGGTGGCGTGGGGGGGGCGGGGGGGGGGGGTTAACTCCAAAGTGGGAAATGGCAGGTTTTTGGTGCACGTCCAAGGTCTAAGAACTCGGGTGCTGCTCCTTTCACAAGTTCCTCAGAATCGTCATTGGTATGCAGGAATGCACCCCTAGTAGGCCATTCTGTGCGATTTTGGAGGGAAACGTGTTTGCAACCGGTCGCTAGGACAGAGGATGTGTGTGTGTGTGTGTGTGTGTATGTGTGTGTGTGTGTGTGTGTGTGTGTCTTTGGATCCGAACGTGGTCAGTGCCAAAAAAAAGTGGGCGCGCGTCCAGATCTGTCCACCTTTTGTGAGCTGCCTCCCAGCGGTGCTGCCCGGCAATTCTGTTCACTGAGCAAAGACAAAATGGCTTCAGATGCTTTGAAGGGTACGTCGTCCTGTGAAACGTTCCAAATACAAGAAATATGGATGATGAATAAAGAGATGTGTGGGTGTGCGTGCGTGCGTGCGTGCGTGCGTGCGTGCGTGCGTGCGTGTGCGTGCGTGTGCGTGCATGCGTGGCGTGCGTAGGTGCGTGCTGAGCTGGATTGTCTTGGGAGAAGATTATCAAGACTTTCCAGATACCCGACACTCACAGTGACGGCATTGATGGAGTGCTGCATTTTGGCCTCTTGTACACACAAAATGCACCAGTGACCCGGTTAAAGTTGTGCTTTTGGTTGCTCACACATGATTCCATTTAGAATCTGCTCCACTTACATTAGGACAATACTTGCAGGAAACTGCTTCACTTTTTGCTGAAATTACATTATTATCAGTTGCTAATGAGGCTGAAAGAAGAGAAATGAATAGTCTGACAGCGCAGTGCATTCAGGTGTTATCCTACAGATTGGGAAAATGAATAAAATGTCTCTTGTCACCAGTTATTGGTTTACTTGCCACCCTGTATTGAGCTTTGTACGTCCCGTGTGCTTTACCAGGGAATGTTGCTGCTTTAATTCCCAGTAGAGAAGATAGATCTGGAAATATCTTAGGCCACGTCCACACATACCAAAACAATCTTTTCTTCCCTGGCATCGTTTCAAGAATGTTTGCGTCCAAACGGATCCATTTGTAAATGACTCAACACGCTACTTCATATTCCAGGCCTATAGGTGGCGCTGTTTCTGCTACAGAAATTCACCAAAAACGGAGAAGAAGAGGCGAAGCATGGGCATAAAGCTTGCGTGCTGTATACAAACAGACAGTAGAAGAAGTAACCCTAATAGGCTCAATATCTTCTCCATCAGGAACACAAGCATGTAGCCCGCCATTGTTGTTGTTATGAGACGTCGTCGCGGGATAAGAGGTCGAAGGCTAGAGGTCGAGGGGTGTGGCAATGACATCAACGATACGCAAGTATGCGGCTTCGCCGTCCAAACGAAGACACAAGGGCGCCATTTTCGAATTTCAGGGAGTACGTTTACAGGATTGGTTTGGACGATCGGCCAAAACAATGCAAAGTGTGTGCGTTTGCACCAAAAAGCGTCTCCGTGTGGATGGCCCCTTAGTAGCCAAACAAAGAGCTGTACATGGGAAATTGATTTGATCCCAGTCAATAAGCATTGAGTCAGTGATTTGCACGTGAAAAGATTAGCCAAAACCACTAAATTTGGTTAAACAATCCAAAGTTTTGGAGACATCTACATTCGAGTTACAGTTACATGTAACCAGTTCAACCAGTCATGGAAAGTTACAAAGTGTATGTATGTGCTTAGAATTTAGAAATCTGTATTTCCATTTTTTTATGCAGCTTTATACTTCTCTTTACTTTTATCTGCACACCGTGGTTACAACTCACTCTGCAGATTATCAAGTCAAGTCAAGTGGGTTTTATTGTCATTTCAACCATATACACTGTATATAGTGAAAGAAGACAATGTTTCACCATGGATCAAGTGGTGTTACACATTTAAAATATATGAAAAGACATTATATAAAAACGACATTATATACAAACGACATTCGAGACAGGCTATGTTTAGTGAACACACATTATAGACTTTACATAAAGTGCAATTACTACTTAAAGTAGAGCATTCAAGAAAGACAAAGAACAGGACAGACCACAGACAACAAAAGACAGGGCATCACGGAAGGCTTGTATCATGTGGATGCGCAGACAGTGTTGTTGTCATTACTTAGAATTCCTTATGGGGGCGCCAGAAACAATGCACTATAGCTTTAAGTTAAAAAAGAAAATCCCCCAAAATGAGACACTGACAAGGTTTCCACCCGACAGCGAAGATCCTTCAAATTCAAGTTTTGTCATTTGTACAGGTAGCATGGAGCTTCGACGATATCACTATATGCTCAAAATCCACTCACACTGAGAACCAATGTCTTGGAGCTTATGTATTTGTGTACTGAAGGAGAAATACCTCGGAGAGGTTAGCAAAAACTTGCAGCTCGGGCCTGATGAGTTGGACGTCCGGATCACTGAGGATGCTTTTCCTTGAAGGCGAGAGAGCCCTGTTGTGGAATGTCAAGTAGTTTAGCCGGGGCGGGTGACTGAAGCGGGAAGTGATTTGACTAATGTTTGTCCTTTTCAGAGCGCTCCTCTCCACCTCGTCCCCCTCCGTCCTCCCCAACCGCCAAAAACCTCCCCAGAAAAACTTTACGGTGATGTCATTCATATGCAAAGCAGGCGTGCTTTCAGCGGGTGAATGTGTGTGCATGCGTGTGTGAGCGAGTTTGTATGCGTGTGTGTGTGTGTGTGTGTGTGTGTGTGTGTGTTGCTTGAGTGGCTGATTCCATTACTTGAAGGACCATTACACTTGCCTGTCAACAGCCAAAAGACCTGAGAAAAATTAGCAGATTAAATCACTCGGCTCCTCTCCTCTTCCACTTCCTCCTCTCCCCTGCAAGCATCCAGGCTGTTGTTCGCACCATGGAAATGTTTTGACTGAATCAAAAAATGTAAACGCGTCTCCTTTGAGAGCCCAATGCGTATTTGATCAGTGACAGGTCCTAATTTTGGCGACAAATCTCTCAAAAAAAAAAAACAACGATAATGGTGGAAGACAATCAGGGCAGAGCTCCTGGGAAAGGCGAGTACAGGGCCTTACTGAGAGACAAAATCCTATAAACCGGGGAAAACGGGGGAGGCTGAAGCTAAATGTGGTTTTACAGTCTTGTAAAATCAAATAACACCGAAGCATTCAGGGTTCCAGTACACATTTATTGGTGCAGTTGGGTGATAGTTCAAATGTTGGAGAGAGGGTGCAATTTATGATCTGGTTGCTTTTTTTTCAGTGAATTGCCCCGTGAAAAAAAAACACGATGCACTGTCATGAATGGGTTCTTTTTTTGGCATTCTATTTTTGACAGGACAGCTTAGACTTGAAAGGGGAGAGAGACAGTTAACGACATGCAGCAAAGGGGCAGCATGTCGGAACCGAACCCAAGGCCACAACGTCGAGCCCCATGAATGGAAACCGCCCCAGTGGGGAATTTAGTTTTTCCCACAATGCTAATCTGACCGAAGGGGGTTTCATTCCCACATTCTGGGAAAATGTATGCACAGCAATTCCAGCCAGATACTGCGATGACGATTCGATTTGCGGTTGCTGTTTCTTTAGCTACATATTGCACCTTCTACGATCATGGTAAAGCTATAGTGTGTAGTTTCTATCTCCCCCATGTGGAATTCTAAGTGATGATGACAACACTGTCTGCGCATCCACATGATATAAGCCTTACGTGATCGCGCAACCCACCCCCTCCTCTGCGCAGTTGCTGGTAGCCAAGGAGGACACGGAGGATTAAAAAAAACATGATGGACTCTTCAGAAGAGGTCATTATCTTCACTCGAGTTTCTGCTCGCGAAAGTCACCGGACGCTGCAATCTTCTGAACATAGTCATACTGAGAAATACAGAGAGAGTTGTGTGGAGTTGATAGTCTTAATTAGCTTTGTATCAACTCATTTGGCAATGGCTGGAATGTAACGGACGTTCATTAATATCAAAAAGTTACGCACTAAAGCTTTAAATAAAGTAATAAAAAATAAATGAAAAATCCACTGAAAATAGGACATTTCTGTAAAAGAATCTGTGATATGTAACATTATTCCAGCATTTAACCCCTCTGAGGTCTATAACTGATCCCCATGTGTTTTAGATAGAAATGTTCAGAACAAACTCAGCTTTCTGTATAGTGACACCCACAATTGTTCCAGAGCAACGTGTAAAGAGATAATTCGGCCCTAAACTGGAAATATTTCTCAAATCTCTTGTGAAAACATACCTACACTCAATTGTTTTGGTGCTTTAAATGAGTCTACAAAAGTCTTAGGTTCACAAAAGTAGCGTAATATATGACTAAAATAGTAAATTAAGGTCTAAAATAAAAAAAATTGTTTTGTCAAACATCGCTTGGACTCGCCGGTGCGTCTTTTGACCTCAGAGGGTTAACTTATAAAAAACAGTAAATATAATAATGAAAAGAGGAATAAATAATGTTAAATCAAATGTTATGCCAAACATTCAAGTAAATATTTCACAGTTGATTAATCACGGTCTTCACGATTCAGCTAATCGCATTCTTTCAAATCGCGATTTGGAAACGATTAATCGCTCAGCCCTAATTCGTATGATATCCCACGATATTACATGCGCCGGCGGGTCACATGACAGTTAAGTTTAGCGGTCTCTACAGTTAGATTTAGCCGAGAAAAGGTGACTGTGAGCCGGGTACAGGGCTCGTTTCAGCGGACGTTGCGGTTCCGACAAAAGGTGAGCGCCATGCAGCGATGACAGTTAAGTTCAGCCACCAAAACAACTTGTTAAGATAAGAAGAAAAAAGATTGTGGTTTGGGTTAAAACACATGTCCCCATAAGTAGTTCTTATGGACTAACTTAACACCCGTTTCCTGGGTCAAAGTCTTGTGTTTTCTCCTTAACTTCGTCCAGGAAGCGAACTCCGTTCCCCGGCTTATCCACCCCGACTTCCTCCCTACACGGACCAGAGCGCTCTTATACAGCAGCAGTCAATCAGTCTCGTCTAAAGTACTTGAAAGCAATACTTGAGTACTTGAGTATAACCATCTTACCAGAAAATGACTTGGGTAGAAGTTAAAGTCACCTTTTAGAATATTACTTAATTTGACGTTTGCTGTAATTAAGTATCAAAAGCAACTTTCTGATATTAACTGTACTTAATTATTACAAGTAAAAGTAAAAAAAAATGATTATGAACTTTAAAATGGCTTCCTTACAGTAAAGCATCATATTCAGGGTGTCCACACCTTCCTAAACATTAAATTCAAAGTCTGACATCAACAAAGAGAAGAACAGAAACAGAATTTTTTATTTTTTTGTGAGGAAGAATCTTTCACTCTAACGACAAATTTTTGTGTGTGCAAGTAATGAGTAACGAAGATGCTGAGGGGAAATGACTCGTAAAAGTACAAAAGTTTCCAGAAATATAAACAACGAGGTGAAGTACAGATAGGTGAAAATTCTACTTAAGTACAGTAACAAAGTATTGGTACTTCGTTACATAACAACACTGCAGTCAATGTGGTGCTGACAACAATAAATACGTGAAATACACACAAATTACAGTGCTTTACTTTTCGTAGCTACATGTACGAATGGTTCATATATATATAAATATATATAAATATATTTGGGGTGATACGGTTCATGAAAAAACATCTGAACCGTTCGGTTCACTTGTCTCGGTTCGGAGCGTGTGTGCGTCACACGGTTCGTCAGTACACTGTTATTGTGCACTAACCACTTACTGCCGTAGTGCCCACTTTATACACCTATGTTCAAACACTTACTGGAAACGCCGAGCGGGATGAGAGTGACGAACGCAACACATGGCAGCTGATTGGACGAACGCGTCACGTGGGTCTTGCTGCTCCTGAATTTCAAAACAGACTCTAATGGCGTCTCGTTCTGAATAGGATCTCGTATTTTACGAAAATAGTTCACAGAAACGTGTTTCTGAAAACATTTTAAGTGAGAAATAGGCCATACAGTTGCTGAATCTGTCTGCTTTTTTGATCGTCAAAGGTCAGATTTTGAGAGGCGGCGAGCCGAGCCGACCGCTCCTCAAGTGGAGTGTGGAGTGCTGCTGCTGCAGGTCATGTCACGTGTAGCAATGTCAGGTGGGAGAGAAAAGGAAGGCTGCCCGGAGCTGGAGTATGCGCCAGTGTCGTAAAAGTCTGGTGTGTGGGAACATTTTGGATTTCATGTTACCTATGATGACAGCGGAAATAAAACAACAGATAGAACTGCCACTGTGTGCAAACATTGTGCAACATGCATTCATTATGCAAATTTTAGCTATATATCATATGCTGAATTATATTTCTGGAGTGTTAACGATTAAAAGAAAAAATAACAACCGTACAGAACCGAAAACCGTGACCCTAAAACCACGATACGAACCGAACCGTGGGTTTTGTGAACCGTGCCACCCCTAATATAGATATATATTTTGATATGTCTCATAATCCTGCAACAGACTCCAGAGGTTGCACCTAGTTTTACTTATTGAGGGATGACAGGAATCCAGCAGAGAATCTCCCTTCAAAAAACAAAAGAATAAATCCCAGGATACCAGAATGTGGGAATGAAACCCCCTTGGGTCAGATTAGCATTGTGGGAAAAACTAAATTCCCCACTGGGGCGGTTTCCACAGACCAGAGGGGTTTACCCCAAAAATCAGCCACATGCACAGGGGACGTGGCTGAAGAAGAAGAAGAAGCAGAAGAGGAGGCCTGCCCCCCCCCGGGGAAGATGGAGAAGAGAGTGTTGAAGGAGGAGGTTGTGAGAGCGGGGGCGCGAAGAGTTAATGCCGACAGCTCAACAAAGGCCGCCGCCGCCGAGGGCAGATAGGAGCACGGGAAAAGAGCTGAGGTCAAGGGGGCCTCAGAGGGGGGGTTCCAAGTTCAAGGCGACTGTCAGTGTCTGCATTTTAACAGCCGCGCCACACCCTCCCAGTACTCATACTTTCATTTGCAACAACAACCGCCACCCCCATGTCTCCGTTTTTCTCCCCGACATTAATGTGTGAAGCTAAACACAAACTGCCCATTGTCTCGGATGTCAGGGCCACACAGAGGCAAAAGGTAAAAGCAACTAGCATGGTTGAGGTGCGTCTGGGTTTGGCTCTCATGGAACAACGCGTGAGATTTTGAACTTGTGAATGACCCAGGAAGTCCAATTGGAGTAACAGATGAATGCGTTTAAAGGCTGTGAGATGATAGAACACTGCACATACGTTAATTCACGTCCAAGTACATCCGGTTACGCACATGTCGCAGAACATGTCCAGAACGTGTCCAGAAGGTGACCCAGAACATGTCCAGAACGTGACCAGAAGGTGACCCAGAACATGTCCAGAACGTGTCCAGAACGTGACCCAGAACATGTCCAGAACGTGTCCAGAAGGTGACCCAGAACATGTCCACAACGTGTCCAGAAGGTGACCCAGAACATGTCCAGAACATGTCCAGAACGTGTCCAGAAGGTGACCCAGAACATGTCCAGAACGTGACGCAGAACGTGACCCAGAACGTGTCCCAGAATGTGTCGCAGAACATGTCCAGAATGTGTCCAGAAGGTGACCCAGAACATGTCCAGAACGTGACCAGAAGGTGACCCAGAACATGTCCAGAACGTGTCCAGAAGGTGACCCAGAACATGTCCAGAACGTGACCAGAAGGTGACCCAGAACATGTCCAGAACGTGTCCAGAACGTGACCCAGAACATGTCCACAACGTGTCCAGAAGGTGACCCAGAACATGTCCAGAACATGTCCACAACGTGTCCAGAACGTGACCCAGAACATGTCCAGAACGTGTCGTAGAACGTGACCCAGAACGTGACATAGTTCCGTTTGTTAAGTAAAGTTAAAAAAAAAAACACGCCGCTAACTTATTTTCAAAAAGGACACACACTCTGGTCTCCTGGGTGAAAGTCCTGTGTTTGTTTGACCCGTCCACCGTCCCACCTTGAGTGGAATTTGGCGCTCTTATACTTCATTACCTTACTTCCTGCTTTGCTCCAATAATAATTGCTACAGCCACTAGAGGGCACCACCACTATAAACCTAAACATGAGTGCTAATTCCTGCTTGAACAAACGACCTATGGGGGTGTTTTTCTGGGTCTACTTCGAGAAGCAGATTAAATTCTGAGCACTGGTTTTGTACATTCATTTGTCCTTTAAAAGGAAGATATGTATCTTAGTATCTAAGACTGTGTGAGGGGATTTACCTGTAAAGAAAAGAGTGGGTTTTTTCTACGATGCTCTAAATTTTTTACTTTTATTTTATATTTTTCCTTTATGTTGCACATTTTCAATTTCTCCAGTTTTCTATACGGTTTGGTTTGCCTTACTTCTGCACTATTCAAAAATGATTTATTGTATTGCATATATTAATTATCTGTTGTATCTTTTTATAGTATGTATTATTTATCTTTTATCTTTATACTTGTTGTACCTGTACCTTTTGCAGAAATTGACACTAAAGTTAAATTGACTAAATGCTCTTAAGGAGACTTTGCCATCCTGAGAAGCTTAACATTCTGGGAGAGCATTTAAAGCCTGGAGATTGGAAATGAAAATACATCACAGAAACTGCAGATAATGCAGGGCATAACTGAACACACATATGCAACACATGAAACACTTTGCAGATAAACCCCCATAAGTGTGATTGCGTAGGGGAGGTATATTTAGCCGTCTTAAATATAGCCAGAGTGTGAGCATCGAAAAGAAGATTCTGCTGGATATGCAGAACAAAGATCTGATGAGATTTTTAAAGTCAATTATATCCATTATTTCTGCCTGTCTCTCGTGTCAAAGGCTACATGAGGATGCCAAAACAATTGAGCATGGAAGGAGGACATGTAATCTGCTACAACCTTGAAAGATGTCGTGTGTCATCACATACTGTATGACTCACGGCTGCCGAGAAGTGATGCTGTGGTCAGGCTGTGGACAAATGAGAATGAAAACGGTTTTCTAGAATACACACAGCACGAAACGAGCCGACAAAATGAAAAGAGTCATTGACTGCCCTTTTCCCCCCAGCACACACACACTCAACACTGAGCATGACATGGGATGACGAACACAGCTTTAATCAGCGCTTGACCCACACAATGTCACATTACAAGATACAGGTGTACAGCTGTATCGCCCTGCACATCCACACTTGATTAATGATGATTCTGTGTTTGGATTTTTGTAATGGGTAAATTCAACGTGGTGGATGGGACCTAGCCTGGAAATCCAGACCCAAATCCGAAAGATTAAGGGTCTGGCATTGAGTAATGAAAATGGCCCAACTCGAGGCACGGCACCAAGCATGCATTTGAAAATCTCACTTCACGCAATTGGATAACACTACGACCAATCACAACAATACACGGCGTGACATATCCAGAACCCCATATGCTTAGCTACCTGCGGAGCTAACTGGTAGATTAAACTGTCGTCATCTGTTTAGCTCGCCTCTGGGCCGCCTTTATCAGATACACTGATGTGATTGGTGCAGCTCGGCTACAAGGGCATAGTTAGTGAGCATTATTACTCAATGCCAGAGTAACTCGCTGAGCAAATTCAAATTGTGCTCTCGCGAGAACTCTGGATTTCCAGCGTAGATGGGACCCAATCGAGGATTTGATATTTTTGGTTTTTAAACCTGGATGTCTTTTGACCTGCAAAGCACCAAATCAATGCTGACTGTGTTAATAAGTAAGAGTTAAAATAATCTTAAAGGACAATTCCGGCGCAAAACAAACCTAGGGGTTATTAACAGATGTGTACCCACTCGATCACTCTCTGGGACATGTTTTCATGCTAATCAAATGTGTTTGAGGCTTGAAAGAAGCTAGCACGGACCACTGGTTAGCTTACAACGCTAGTATTCGGGGCACAGGGAAAGTAAAAACAAATTGCTTCTTTCAAGCTACAAACACATTCGATTAACATGAAAACATGTCCCAGAGAGCGATCGAGTGGGTACACATCTGTTATTAACCCCTAAGTTCATTTTGCGCCGGAATTGTCCTTTAAAGTGGTATGCCTCTTTAATGCGTCCTCATGAACAGGTTCATACGATATCCTACGAAAATGTATTCACACCAATTTGTATGATATCCTACCAAATTAGTCGACCGCCAGTTGGTCACATAACGCTGGCTACAGAGCGCCCTGAGGTCGTATCAGCGGCTGTTGGTAGTTGTAGTTTAGCCGACAAAAGGTGACTTTTTGCCAGGTACAGGGCACCGCAAAGTGATGATCGTTACAGCAGACATTACAGTTGAGTTTAGCCAACAAAAAGTGAGCGTCATGCAGCAATGACAGTTAAGTTTAGGTACCAAAACGAATAGTTAAGTTTAGTAAAAAAGATCATGGTTTGAATTAAAACACTCCCAAGAAACAAACATGCGTTGGCTTGAAAGCCCTGTGTTTTATGACCCAAACATCCAACCCCGACCTCCTCCCTGCATGGTCCACAGCAATCTTATCCAAACCATACGACGTTATGAGTCGTTTGTTCCTATCCTCCAATACGACACACAGGAGCGTATCATAAATTAGCGCCCCATACCGGTGGCGGAAATATGACCTCATATCTAAACCAGAGAACATCGGTTGTGGTTTTGAACGTAAAGATCGTGGTTTTAAACACGTCTTTAACGTTGTGAAATGGTTGCAGTTTGGTTATGTGTATAGGTACCAAAACTACTCAGTTAAGTTTAGAAAAAGGTCGTGGTTTGGGTTAAAATCCAACGTTACTTCACTTCCGGATACGTAACGCTGAACGTGACGTTCGTTAAGATAAAAAAAAAGAACTCGCCGCTTACTTTTATTTTTAAACAGCACTGGAACCCCGAGTGAAAAGTCCTGTGTTTGTTTGAACCATCCACCACCCCAACCTGCCTCTTTAGGCCAGACAGTGTTTTTGGGGAAGGACAGTTTCAGCCAAAAATACGTTGAATACATATGAATTAGGGGTTTGAACTAGGGATATGAACTAGGGATGCACCGAATCCAGATTTTTGGGGTTCGGCCAAATACCGAATCCACTGGTTAAGATTCTGCCGAAACCGAATACCGAATCCGTAGTCTGGTTAACACAAGTTTTTAGCTGTGACGGTCCTTCCTTTGCCGTACCTGAAGTTGCTGCATTTTGGCTGCTGTCTGTAGATTCCTTCATGCACAACTCGTATTCTTTCGGATGTTTCATACCAAATGTTGTAACAGCGGTGATGTTGTGTATTGTTTAGGGTCCTCGCCACCACGAGACAAATCGGCATTGCAAATTGAACACTTGAATGGCCTTCTTTTGACTGAAAGTATTGCCAAACTACACTTTTTCTGCTCACAAGTTCCATTTTCACTTTCTCACAGCCTACTGCATTGAACGCTCCACCTATGTAAACACCTTCACGTAATCAACGGCAGCGTCATTACATCAACCAGTGTAGTGCGCGTAGTGCAAGCGTAGGGTTCGGTTTGGTGGAAAAAAATTCTAAGGTTCAGCAGAAACCGAACCCCGTCAAAAAGCCCAATATTCTGCCGAATCCGAAGCCGAATCCTGGATTCGGTGCATCCCTGTGAATTACAGTGCATTACTTTTTGTAGCTATATGTACGAATGGTTCATGAGAACAGCCTGGTTTTAGACTAGAGTACAGACAGTTTATACTGTATAATTTCAATGTGTGAAAAGTGTTTTTGTGATCAAGAGGAGAATTTATGACCACCAGTATCTATATTATAGTTATAGTACAATATGTTCACTATGGTAACCAAAAAGTATCCTTTCAAACTAAAACAAGGCTGAGTCAGACTGGTTAAACCCAGATTTGGAAGCAGGGTCAGAAACGTGGTTCACACTGCTATCAGAGCTGGGTTTCTCCCGGCTCGGTGCTCCAGTGTGGTAGGGGTGTGACTTTAACTGTGTTAGAGTGTGTTAGTGCTGACTAATGTTGACCACAGAGCAACAGTTCAAATCCATTTAATGAACTGGGACACCTCAAGTGGTCCCTGGTGATTTAGAGTCCATTGAAAAAGAGCATATGTTTGTTTTCTTTTCTGTGACCAGGAAGAGGTCAGAGGTCGACAGACCACCACTTGTCACCCCATAAAACATGACATCACGCTGACCCCCCCCCCGTCGCCTCTCAAACCTCTGCACAATGGAAGGTCAATGGGTAGGAAATCTGTGTCCTCGCTGCTTTTTGTTGCCCTCAAACGGACTAGACAAACCACAACATGCCCACAAGCCCACCCCTGACCCCTCAGCCTGCTGGCCTCACACCCTGAAACCTGTGGGACGCCTCAGTGTGGAGATTTATAATATCTTTTCATATCAGCGACTGACAACCAGGGGTGGTGGCAGAGGCAAGACTGGGAGAATGTCTTTTAGTAATCAGTTTCCCAACTCAAAAACACAACACTTATGCAGCCAAATATGACATAACTCAGTGTTTTTTTTTAATACAATAGGACACTATATGAAGCATACCTCTGAATGGTGAAACTCTTGTACATATAAAATGTGTAATTTGCACAAATACCGAAACACAGAGTGTTTTCTAAAGGATACGACTATATTTTAAATAAATTACGGTTTTGTTGTATTTTCTGAGCCTGCAGAGGAGCAAATGATCCTTTGGTGAGAAAACCAGAGCTCTGAGGTTTATCACTTAAACTAATTTAGGGATAGGTACACTGTAACAAATTACCGTAAAAATACAGGATTTTTCTTACAGTAATGTAATGTGTAAAGTGGAATACTGTAAATGTTAAGGCATTTGAGGAACAAAATATTAACAGCAAGCTACTGTACAATTGTACGGTATACTACAGTATTTTTTTCTTTTTCAGTAGCCAGGTTGAGTCCGCCCACAACTCTTTAAAAATCATCAATCATTATAAATTACAGTAGGTACACTGTAAAATTACAGTAAAAAGCAGGTAAATGTAACTGCCAGCTCTTTACTGTAATTTCACGGGGAAATTTGTTACAGTATAGGTCCGGCTGAAATGTTGAGGAATGTTCTTTTTCTTCAAACTTTGTTTTAATCAACAAGTTTGATACCATAACACAAGGAAAAGTAGTAATAAAGTAATGATAAAGGCAACTAAAAATAATCTGCCACACTGACCTGCCTCGTATGAGTTTGGTGTCTTTACAGTTAAAGTTTAGCGTAGCATCTTTACGGTTAAAGTTTAGCGTCTTTTAGCGTCTTTACAGTTAAAGTTTAGCGACTTTACAGTTAAAGATTAGCGTAGCGTGTTTAAAGTTAAAGTTTAGAGTCCTTACACATAAAGTTTAGCGTCTTTTAGTGCCTTTACAGTTAAAGTGCTCATATTATGCTTTTTGGCTTTTTCCCTTTCCTTTATTGTGTTATATATCTTGTTTGTGTACATTATAGGTTTACAAAGTGAAAAAGCCCAAAGTCCACCCCAAAGGGACTTACCATCTCCAACAGAAAACACTGTTCACAAACTGCTCCAAACAGCTCTATTGTAGTCCAGCCTTTACTTCAGAGACAAACGTGGTCACTTTGGAACACACGTTATAATTAGGGCTGTCAAACGATTACATTTTCTTAATCACGATTAATCGTTGAATTTCTACAGTTAATCACGATTAATCGCATGTTTTATCACATGATTAAAATTCTATTATTTTGCATTTCAGAACTGTTTTTAAGTACATATTAACAATGGAAAGCAATGCTTACCAGTGTATCTTGATTGGGAATCCAATGATTGCAAAGAAAATGACTTTATGAACTTGATTTTAAAATTAGTGTTTGTTTATTATATATTTAATCTAGTCACACATTTGAATCTAGAGTCAATATTAGGGTTGGGTATTGTTTGGTTTGGATACCGGTGCTAAAGCGATACTTTTAAAATGGTACGGTGCCTTAACGGTGCCTGAACCGATACTTTTTAATAAAGTTAAAAATGAAGGGTACTAAACAGTTGGCGACATTAAAGAATGGCTTGTTTATTGCTAAGGCCATATGGTCAAAATTAAATGTTTAATAATAATGTAATCACTATAACAATAACTTATTTCACTAGTAAATAGCTGTTGAATGACAAAAACAACCACCAGATGGGAAAAGGGCATTTAACAACAACTTTGAATGCACCACATCCCGGTGTCGGAATCCTCTACAGTGAAATACAGACAAACTTTACACCGTTTAGTGTTAGCTGTCAGCATTGTAACCGTGTTTAATCCAGCTACTAGCTAGCGGTAGGCTAACGTTAGCTGCTGTTGAGTATAGTGTTAACTAGCGTCACGTGCAGCAATGTTTGTGTTGCCTGTAACGTCTGTTTCAGAGCATCAGAGAGAAGTGCAGACATATCAGTGGCACCAGAATGAGGCACCGGAATCCGTGTTGCTATTCCTGCAGCAGCAGGATGTGTTACGAAGAAGTACGGCAAAATAGTAGCCTGTTAGGCACGATGCAAAGCTGAGTGAAGTGAAAATAAATTAATAAATGGCGGAATGCGATTAATACAATAAAAAAAAATTAACGCATTATGCTCGGCCCTTAATCGCATCGCGATTAACGCGTTAATGCTGACAGCCCTAGTTAAAATGCTCGCCTAGCTGCTAGCATGGCACGCCCTCATACTCTGCTTCTGACTGGCTAACAGTCCTTACCTAGGTACTGAGCATGTGCGACTCCCAACAAAGATGGAACAGAAGTGCGATGCCTCACTCTGTAGCTAAAACAGAGAGCTCAACACACAGGGTGAAAAGAGGAGCTGCAGCAATGTGCAGTACAACAAATATATGGTGTTTTTTGAAAATTAAACCATATAAACCTATTCTGGTACAACCTCTAAATACGAAATAATAATTATGAACCTGAAAATGAGCATAATATGAGCACTTTAAATTAAGCGTCTTTATAGTTAAAGTTTAGCGTCTTTACAGTTAAATTAAGCGTCTTTACAGATAAATTTAACTGACAAAAGGTTACTGGAAGCCGGCTACACAGCTCTATGAGCTGTCGGTTGTTTCAGAGGCCGTTGCTAGTTGAGTTTAGCAGACAAAGCGTGACTGGGACCCGGCTCCAGGGCACCGCGAGATGACGGTTCATTCAGGGGTCGTTGCAGTTGAGTTTAACTGACAAAAATTAAGTTTAGGCACCAAATCGACTAGTTAAGATTAGGAAAAAAAGATTTTGGTTTGGACTAAAAAACTCCCTGGACACAAATAAGCATTTCTTGGGTGAAAGTCTTGTGTTTTCCCCGGGACTCGAACCCCGCTCCCCGGCTCAAAAGCCCCGTGTTTTACAAACCACTCATCCACCACCGACCTCCTCCCTACATGGATCTGAGCAAGATATGCAGTGGCAACCAGTGTGGTTCATACAGCAGTACATATGTGGAATACATCCGAATTACAGTGCTTTACTTTCTGTAGGTATATCTACGAATGCCTGAAATAGTCGTAATTGCGGTCTTTAAAAATCTACTCAGGCTCAGACTGATTTGGGGTCTTTGAACCTGCATTGTAATCGACTGCTGTGGCCTTGACTTCAGTTTTATAAGGTATACACTATAGGCTATATGTAAACTCACAGGGGGGGTGTTTTCGAGCCATATAGCGACATCTGATTATTCAATTTAAATAGCGAAGTGCAACAGGGAAGAATATGATCGTTAATGGACACAGCGTCTTTTGTTATTTACTCTTTCTGGCTGGTAATGTCGCCGTCCCCCGCCTCCCTTCTCATTATGGGTCAACACAGGCATATGCACAAAAACACACATTACTGCATCACCTTCACACACACACACACACACACACACACACACACACACACACACACACACACACACACGGTGGCAGTTGCTTGTCAGACTGGTGCCATGCTCCACCTCTCCTTACAGCTTTCATGCTAGCTCCTGGTTGCCTTGGCAACTGGCTATGTGTGTGTGTGTGTGTGTGTTTCCTGAACACGTTTTTTTTTCCTGTGTGTATCTGCATTCGCTGCTCTCTCTCCTTTCTCTCTTCACCTTGCACTCGACACAGTGCCAACACACACGCACACGCACGCGCACGCGCACGCACACACACACACGCACACACACACACACACACACACACACACACATGCTCACTAATTTATGGGAGATGTGAGAAGTGCAGGATTAGCATTATGCTTCATATTACTACACATCCACTTTAGTGGCCCGGCGGCGAAACAGACCAAAAAACCACATCATCAAGCCAAGATATGTTTTTTCTTTCTCTCTCTCTCTCTCTCTCTCTCTCTCTCTCTCTCTCTCCTCTCGCTCTCTCTTAACTGTAAAAATACTAAACTTTAACTGTAAAGACGCTAAATTTAAAGTGCTCATATTATGCTCATCAGAGGTTGTACCAGAATAGGTTTATGTGGTCTCTCTCTCTCTCTCTCTCTCTCTCTCTCTCTCTAAATAAACCATTTTTTATAGAATGCATTTAAGAAAAGAATTAAAACAATAAAGAGAAGTGATTGAATGGCAGGAAATACACAATCAGTGCTAATTGTTATGGGCGTTAGAGTGCTGCTGTCTGAGTGCGTCCTGTAATTTATGGCGACATTTTGTGTAATGTGTGCACATTATATAAAAAATGATATGCATGAAATACCTTTTACTTATATTGCTAGTGTGTGTGTGTGTGTGTGTGTGTGTGTGTGTGCGTGTGCGTGTGTGTTTAGGGAAGAGGCCGGGTGGATGGATGGGTCGAAAAACACAGGAGACAGCTGTTTGCGTCCCATGTGAAACCAAATGTCACCGTGGACTTATTTTAAATTAAGTGCCATACTGTACGCAACCTACTTAAGTCACGTAACAAATGTGCTTACTTTAACCCAAACCATGATCTTTTTCTAAATGTTAAAAAATGACACTAAAGGGGTATTCAGGGGGTTAAAAAGGTGACGTCCAGAGGTCCTGATGATGAGGCCACGTGTTACGAGTTGGGAGTGAAAATGACAGGATCACAAATTTTTGTTATTGCTGTTACCATTCTCCACTTTTTTGGCAATACAGCTGAAATTCCTAATCAGGTCACAGAGTATGATGGAGCACTTAACTTCCTCCCAGAGCGACAGGTTTTATCAGAAACTGTGAGTTCTGCATTTAAAACAGGAGAATGTATTTTCCTTCAGATTGCGCTGTTACTCTGACTATTACTGGAATAAAAGACACCATGTACATGCAGCTGATGTGTCAGTGATCTAAGGCGCATGTGTCAAAGTCAAGGCCCGTGGGCCAAATCCAGCCTCTCGCAAATTTTGATCTGGCCTGCATATCAATTTAGCTTCACAATACATTTTGGCCCGCCTAGTTGTGTGCCAAACCAAAAAAAAGACGGGAAACTTTTCAAACTGCAATTACGCAACACTCCAAGAAGAATTTGGCAGATTTGCCATTATGAGTTTGCATATTGAGGCCTGTGAAACAGGATGTTGTAAAAATGTATTTGTTGCAATAAATGTTTTTGCATGATTTGCTAATGGCTAAGCAACTATATGAGACATGCAAACCTTAATAAAATAAAAATTAAATAAAAGCATGTCAATAAACTATACATGGCTGGCCCTTTGTGAAATTGAGTTTGACACCCCTGAAAGGAGTCAGCTGTAAATGTCAAGTTTGTGGCGTCGCTCCCACGTTTGTGGCGCATGCACACGCCTAAAACGCGGGCATGCCTGAAATAGGACCGATGCCTATTTTTCATGCGACATGCAAGCGTGTTGGAAGCGTTTCCAGGCAAAATAGAATAGGACAACATGTTTATATGTCATTTTGACACAAATACATTTAATAAATGACATTTTGATGTCTGAAAGTCTCTAGGTTTTGACATAAATGCAGATATGAATGTAATTTAAAAAAACAATAATAAATAATTATGGATTTTCAAATAATGCACCGGTCAATACAGAACAAGATATTCTGTAGCCTAATTTGCCGTCAATACTGCCAACGTTGTCTTTGCTGTAATCTAATCAGTTTATATTTATGTTTAATATGAAGTATACTACTGCTTGAGTGCATTTTATCAATGGGAAACATCCATGTGTACAGACAAGGCTAGCAGCAGCAGCAGCGCCACGTCAGACACGTTTCTGGTCTGCACAGACATAGAAAACGCCACACAACTGACACGCAACAGAAACGCCACGCTCACGCCACGCAGGCAGTGTGCAGGAGGCCTTAGTCTCTGCACATCTGTCAGTAGCATGAGAAATGCGTTCTCTTTGATGGCTTTGTATGGAGGCACAGTTTTTCTTTCTTCTCTAGACAAACACGCCATGCTATCACCGTCACTCTGTCCACAGACACCTGCAGCTCTGCGGCCACAGTGCTGCTGGCTTTCTGTCGGCCCAGCTAATTGCAGTTAATTGCATTCACCTGCTGGCCCGGGTGTGAATCAGTCTCTAATTAGAGGGTTGGAATGAAAAGCAGCGGGGCTCTGCAGCCTCACGGCCAGGACGGAGGGCTGCTGACCTACATGTTCAGGCCGTTTTCACACTCTGTCCCATTGGGCAATTTTAGCTTTGTTGCATGGATTTTGGCAGTTTTTGAGTTTGAAAATCAAAATGGTGGCGATCTGTTCTCATATGGGCAGACATTTTCATGGTCAAAATCAAGCTATATTTCCATTAAATAAGGGTTTAATTTCCTTGAACGAGAGACTACCCTTTGAGGTATTTCTGTGTTATTAACTGTCAAGTTGCATCACAGACAAAAAACGCAAACAACCCTATTCTGGAGGCTGAGAGAAAAATCCAATGAAATCACTTATAACTCTTGGAAAACATCTAAAAAACGGAATATGTCTTTCTTTAATGCTGCCACAGCCAAATTCTAATTAATTGATAACATGTAGTAATGTAGTAAACACAAGTTTTTTTTCAGAAAAGACAGCCAGGGCCCACAGAGGGGCCCTGGGGCCTCCGGAGCGATGGCCCTGTTGCTGAGAGCGACGGTGGCAATTTATTTGATCCCATAAGGTTAGTTGTTGTACACCTTAATCCACATGCCCGTCCTCCTCTTTCATTCAGGAGCTCTGATTGGATTACACCATAGCTCAGTGTGTGTGTGTGTGTGTGTGTGTGTGTGAGAGAGAGACAGATTGCAAAGAAGGGCATATGGCAGAAAGGAGGGAGGACGTAAACAGAAGTGTGTGTGTGTGTGTGTGTGTGTGTGTGTGTTGCATTTTCACACACATTTCCACTACTTTCGTAAGTAAAACATCAGGGATTGGCTTAAAATAACCCATAAAAGTACACTGAGGAACTGCTCACAGCTGGAAGAAATCCAAGCACATTTTGTACAGCTCCAGAAAAAAAGAAATCTTTTGCTGTGTCCTCATGAAGTTGATTGGCTATGACATTTCAAAGTTGCAGTTTGATTGACAATAATGATAAAAACAAAACATATTTACCATTGATAGGTAAAATGTAGCTTTCAACGTGCTTTACAAAACAATTCAATGTGTATCATTTCCCGGTGGTACAATATGGTTACATACATTTATTTCCAAAATACTATAAAAAAAAAAAAAATGTTTTTGACTTTACCAGACTCTGGTCCATTTCATTTGTACAGAGAGTCTGGCCTCTCCCCATTGACAAGTGTTAACTTCCTTGAAGGCGGGTACTCTGTTGAAGTTTAAAACTATTGGATCTGTCCAGAGCCACTCTGGATCTGCCATAACCAATCGCTAACGTTTGGTCGTGACATCGGCTTAGCATCGCTAGCGTTAGCCTTAGCCAACTCCTTCACCACTAACAGAGCGAGCTGGAAAATCAAACTTTTCCCGAACCCTGTGGGGAGGAGGGCCACAACATCACGGCCACCAACACAACTCAGCAAAGATTGTTCTTGCTCGGGCTTTAACGTCTGGATATTTGGCAGCGTTGCCACAACGGACCGAATGGCTTCGCTCGCATCTTTCTCCGCCGCCATTACGGAACTCACCGAAGGTTACCGAACCGCAACGTCATCGTTCTCAGCCACTCCCTCTGTTCGCTGACTGGACCTGTAAAGATTTGACCAGAGAAAACCCAAGAATATACCGCAAACCCAGACATAGTACTGAAGGAAAATGAAAAATGAACGGAAGTACGTAGGAGGGCGGAGCCAGGCTCGAAACACATTTCATCAGCTCGAGTCTGCGCTGCCGGAGAAATTGCCAACACCGAAATGAAGCAAAAGACCCAGACTGTTTTGAAATGATCAGATGCATTTCTCAGATAAAAGGAAACAAAATATAAAGTTACAATATCAATTGTAGCTCTACTATTAAACCATTCCCTCTGCATTAGCTTGGTTGCCACGGCAAAGGGGCATTTTCTTTGGTTAGGGGTTACGCATTAGTGTTATAGGGAACCAAACATCTCCTCTGAGCAGTTTAAAGTCAAAAAGCTGAAATTTGAATAATGGCATTTTAAAAATCCCTTTTGAAGGTGGCAGTAAAACCTTCTTTTTTTTTGTTTTCAATATTACTACATCAAATGGCTCCATCCTGCCGGTGCACAGTTTCCAAATCCTCTCAAATCTATTTGCATGTTAAAAGCTTCCGTTTCTAGAACAACTTTACAAGAACTTTATACTTAAACAGAGAGTAAGGAGGTGGAAGGTCAGAAACAAAACGAGAGATGCAGCAAATATTGTGTCCCAACAGTGATCACATACATATGATAGAATGAGGCACAAAAAAAAGGCTGAAGAAAGGGAGAAAAGTAGTTTTGATGCGAGTTAAACTCATAAATGCAGCTCATTACAGCCGCTTTTATCGGTTTTGTTCTCGAGAGTCGAGCTGTTTATCCGGATTTGGAGAGTCCACAAAGTATTTGTTGAACAGAAAAAGATCCTCAAGTGGCTCATACGGCTGAATTGTTGCATGTGGTTGCCTAGCGATAAGATAAAACTGAAGAAAAAGAGTGACTGTGAAGCCCCCGGAGGAGCTTTCCTCTGTGAAAATATAAGTGAATAGGTTGGCAAGTGCATTGTTCTTTACAAAGCGATAAAACACAAAGTGCTCTGCAGTCTGTGATTTCATTCGAATCAAACGTTAGAAGTTTTGTCTGTTTATACAAGACTCGCATGATGCCGAGAGGCAGCGTGTCACGCCTCGCTCACATAGGTCGTTGGTTCAAGCAAATACGACTCATATTAACTCATTATTAATAATTATGATGGGAGCATAGCAGAAAATGTGGCGACGAAGTATAAGAGCGCCAATGTCCGTGTAAGTAAGCAGGTTGGGTTGGTGGATGGGTAGAACAAAGTAGAGATGATCCAAGGGGCGCAGGATTTTCGGGGACACATTATTAATGGGGGATCCTCAATATGGGCAATATTGTTAAAAACAAAATATGAATTGAATTAAATATTGTGGTGCTCGGTGCCTTGCTCAAGAGCACCTTGGCAGTGCCCAGGAGGTGAACTGACACCTCTCCGGCTACCGGTCCACCTTTCATTCTTTGGTCCGTACGGAGACTTGAACCAGCGACCCTCCGGTCCCCAACCTGACTCCCTACTTGCTACTGTAACGCCAACACCACAACAACAAATCTGTTAAAGAATGAGACCAAGTTAAAGCCGGAAGCTCCAAAGTTTGAATCCTACGTACATCTAGCTTTATTTTTCACTTCCTGTTGTGTTCTTCAACCCCCCCGATGTTGCAAAGTAGACACAGTTCTTGTTTTCCGTAAATGTTTTGAGCCCCCTGAACGGTAATGTTTACCTATTTTTGGGGAGCGGGTTGTCTTTCATATTTTTTGAGAGGGGACAAATCACCTGCACCCCCACCACCCCCCATGGATGGTCTGATACCATTTCTTGCTTCCCGTTACCGATTCCGATACCTGAACTTGGCCGATACCGAGTACTGATCCGATACCAGTGTGTCATTTGATGTATTACGTTTTAACAGCTGTATACTTCTATCCCTGCATGGACGTGTTATGATATTATTTGTTGTATGGTCTGGCTCAGGTTAAACTTTTTGTCAAACATGAACAAACACAAACATTGAACGCCATAGAACATAAATAAACTGCTTTAACGTAGATTTTGGGGGTTGGCTGCTGTGAATCAAAGCCTCCAGATTAGGGCAGGAAGAGGAAGTTGCAGCTTGTCACTTGACCTCTACATGTGTGACTGACTGTCCCCCTGGGAAAGAGGAAGGCTGAGGATGGAGCATCTTGATGGCCTCCTACAGCCAGTTCCAGCTTCGTCCCAGACAATGGGCAATCAGGAGTAAGTGTTGGTGATTAGGGCCACACTCAGGGCAGACCCGGCCTCCAGCTGACCTACTGAACCTTCACCATAACGTCAGCCTCCATCTCAGACTGCAGCCTCATTTCCACCAAGCAGTCCACTTCGGTCCAGCTCAGTTCGTTACACGGTTTTGCATTTCTATTGTCAAAAGTTGTGGATAGTACCAGTCAGTGGAGGAGGAAGTAGCCAGATCCTTTACTTAAGTAAAAGTACTAATACCACACTGTAAAAAATCGTCTGTTGCAAGTAAAAGTCCTGCTTTGAAAATGTTACTTAAAAATATGGAAGGATCATCAGGAAAATGTACTTAAAAGTATTAAAAATAAAACTCGTTACAGAAAAATCCTCACGTCACAAACTGGAAATGATCAAAACAGTTCTGTCAATCAACTAAGTGTTTGATGGTCGAATCATTTCAGCTGGACTTGTAGGCCGTTATATTGTCAGGTCGTTAAATTTTACTGACAACACAACATAAAAATGTGTCAATGCCTATGTTTACATGTAGAAAATATGCAATATTTTGCCCTTATTCTAGAAAAAAGACAATATTCCTAAGTCTACTACTACTACTTAGTAGCCGTCTACTGGCTAATGAAAATTAATATTCCACTAATATTCTTGTCTACATGAAGATGTCAAATTAGGATTTATTTCAAAGTTTTCCAGCGATGGCGGACTTGTTGGACCGTGGGAACACAGCCTCCCTCTTTCATTCCTTCAAACAACTTCTTGAAACTGTTTGCTGTCTGGTTTGTGTACAACTGTACATGTCTGTATGCTGCATACAGTACATGTCCAAAGAATGCTCCTAAATTCCGAATAATACCAGCCTATCCCACATGTCTTAACCGGAAAAATTATCAATAGTTGGTTTTAGATTTTGCAGAGGTTGGCAGGACGAACTGCAGCAGCAACCGTGCTTTGCTAATGGCTTCTTATTCAGCTTTGCAAATGTACTTTCAGTCATTGGTTTGCGCTTTTTTTTAAATCATGTCTATACATTTTGGCAAATATCATCCAGATATGCATCGCTGATTTGATGTCGACCCTGAATCATCTAGATCCCAGTCATTGAATGTGTGTGTGTGTGTGTGTGGCAGAGGGTCTTGCAGCCTTAAACAGCTGTTAACCCTAAAAGAATTTGACTAGTCTAGATTTGAATGCAAAGTTTTAACATCCCGTGACGCTCTAGATGATGTGTCAGAGGCTTTCCCACCCTGGTTAGATTACAATCCTAAAAAGACACAGAATATTTAAGATTTAGGCAGATATCATCGACTTCAGCACAAAAATCCACACTAAGCTAGCTAATTCTGAAAGAGTACACAGTGAAATCATGTGCATCCACATTCATTACTGAAAGCCTCTTATACAGTAATCCTTTTTTTCCTTGATCGTAATGATAACCTACTGTAGGTTTGTACAGCCAAAACAAAAATCACGATTTTGTAGTTCTCATTGACTACGTTTACATGCACACTAATATTCCACCATGTAGGCCAAGTTACAGTGGCACTCATAAGTTTTTGAACCCATGCCAAAGTTGACTAAAAAGAGGAATAAAAAAATAATCTTTTGGAAATTGATCTTAATGCCTTAATTTAAAAAAATGAGGAAAAATCCAACCTTCTATGTTATCTCCTATGTTAAATTCCCATAGAGGCAGGCAGATTTTTATTTTTAAAGGCCAGTTATTTCATGGATCCAGGATACTATGCATCCTGATAGTAGAAGTTCCCTTGGCCGTTGGAATTAAAATAGCCCCACATCATCACATACCCTTCACCATACCTAGAGATTGGCATGGGGTACTTTCCATAAAATCATCTATCTATCATATCTTTATCAGGATGCATAGATGCCAATCTCTAGATATGGTGAAGGGTATGTGATGATGTGGGGCTATTTTAATTCCAAAGGCCAAGGGAACTTTATCTGGATGCATAGTATCCTGGATCCATGAAATAACTGGCCTTTAAAAATAAAAATCTGCCTGCCTCTATGGGAATTTAACATAGGGGTGTACTGACTTATGCCCCCTGTATTTTAAGGAAGAACATTTATTTATTTACGATACATTATTCATTCACAAAGAAAATTGGTGTCCTTAAAGGTTGAATTTTTTCTCTTTTTTTAATTAAGGTATTAAGATCAATTTCCAAAAGATGATTTTTTTTATTCCTCTTTTTAGTCAACTTTAGCATGGGTTCAAAAACTGTAGATATATTTGCCATAGACATGATTTAAAAAATAAAAGCACAAACAAATGACTGAAAGTACATTTTCAAAGCTGAATGAGAAGCTATTAGCAAAGCACGGTTGCTGCTGCAGTTCGTCCTGCCAAATCTAAAACCAACTATTGATAAAACATCCGTCTCCGCTGCTCTCAAACTCCCTCACCACTTTGTCTTTATGATAATAAGACTCTTCATTAAAAACAAATCGCACATCTGTGGGCAGCAAAAAACTGAAAAACAACATTGTTGTAATCAAAACCACTATGGTGTTGAAAGCAGACGCGGCGATTACCATATGGTAACAGCAGCACACACAAAGACATTCCCAGGCTTTGATGGTAAGACAGAGGACACCATTGATGCGGCCGTCAATGCGACGCACCCGTAATATGCCGCATACGTTTCTCAACCCATTGCAACTCTATGGGATTAAGCCTCCAAAAGCCAGACACACACACATATACAATCATGCAAAGTCTACAGGCCTTGCGATCTCAGGGCCCCCCCCCCTAATCATGTTTCTTCCATGGGTCCCCCTCTCTTCATTAAAACTCAGACATGAAAAGGGGGTGCAGACGGATGCAGACGGATGCAGGGCGGCGAAGAAAAGCTGCAGAGACAGGGTCCTCCAGCCTGTCTGGTTAAGAGTGTGGGAGCGTGTGTGACGGTGTGTGTTTTTGGGGGGAGTAGGGGTGGGGGTGGTGTTGGGGTGGGGGGGTGTATGGGAATTGACACTATTAAACGACCTGATTGAGAGACACCCATACTGTCATACTATCAGTGAATCCTCAGTCCAGCACATGTGCAAAATATAACAACCTGCTTCTGTGAATCATATTTCTGAATCAACAAAAGCCTTTAATTTAACCTATCTATCCATGGTTTCCCCCAGAAAAAGTTTGTTTAGCCCGGTGGCAAGTTTATTTTTTTCGACGAGGGCCTGGCTGGGGCAAATCACAGACTGATAGCAGCATTGATGTAGAGCCTAATAGTTTCTGTAATAACAAAATCACGGAAGAAATCACGAAGTTGAGAATTAATTAAAATAAGGTGTAAGACAGATTCCATAGGGCTCTACATTAAGTCAGTGCTAATGGCACTTAACTAACTAACTTAAACTAGCAAAGACACTTACGTTGGGCTTTGCGCTGCACTGCGCCGGGTGCTCTGTTCTATTACGGAATGTGGACCTAAAACAAGGCAAGCACAAGGAAGCAACACACACACACACACACACACACACACAGACAGATTTGTGGAACTCTCTTTGTGGGGACCTGTCACTGACATAATGCATTCCCTAGCCCCTTACCCTAACCTTAACCATCACAACTAAATGCCTAACCTTAACCCTTACCCTCACCCTAACCATAACCTAATTCTAACCCTAATCCTAAAACCAAGTCTTAACCCTCAAACAGCCCTTTAAAGTTGTGGGGTCCAGCATTTTGGCCCCACAGAGCTGTCGGGACCCCACAAGTATACTCCCGGTTTTTAGACCCCACGGATATAGGTAAACAAGAACACACATACACATACACATACACACACACGCGCACACACACACACACACACACACACACACACACACACACACACACACACTTTTCTAGCCGGCTGGCTGCCTCAGGAGGAGGCTGTCGGATCAGGCCTGTCGGATCAGGCCTGTCCGAGAGGCAACGAGCCTACAGACCCTCCTTTACTTTCTTCTGACAGGCCCCAAGAGAGAGAGAGAGAGAGAGAGAGAGAGAGAGAGAGAGAGACCCCTACACATGCAGACATGAAGCATTATGTTTGCAGACGGCCTGTCTTGCTGTCTGGGTGGATGGATAGAGGCAGCTCAGGCCTCAGCACAAGAATGTTTATTTATCAGGACTGGGACCATATGCTTTTTGTCCTGATTTGAGTCTTTCACGATACATGGGTACATTTGATTTGTATTTGCAATTTTCATGTATTGCGATTCTAGAAGTATTGCGATTCCATATTATTGAGTAGTGTTGCGATTTTCTTTTCCTTCTTTAACAAAAACAAAAGTTGAATAATACATTTCTAGAGACTGTATATCACGAGACATTTCTAAAAAACAATTTTTTTCTAAGAGGAATCACACATCAGTCAGTCACATTTGTAAACAAGTACATATGTGGATTTTCTGCATCCTTTAAGCTGGAAACAGACATGATGTAGTCGCTGTCGACGGTACCGTAGAAACAGAAAATATTTAGGTGAATCATTGATAAAAACAAATTCATAAAAAATATTGATTCTAGGGAAAAGAACCAATTTAAATTTAAAAAAACAAAAAAAAAAACAATATCACGATACATACGTGAATCCCTAGGACGTCTGAGATGTCCACTGACTGGTATCATGAATGCTCACTGTGACTCCAGGTGAGTTCTTCTGAAGGCGTCTCCCCTGGATGAAAGAGACACGGTGGGAACAGACGCAACTCCGGAGGGACTGCAAATCAATTAAAAGACTGAAATAAAGCCAGAATATAGAGCAAAAACAATCACATGACAGTGCTGATCAGGTGTATTGAGGGCAGTGAGCAAGACTTAACGCCGTAACGTGCACTCATAGGCATAAGTTTAAATCTACATAAAAGACATTTTAAATCACAAGAAAAAACATCTTTAATTTACCACCCTCCTGTTGTCCTCGGGTCAAATCTGACCCCTTTTCTAAGTTTCTACATCAGAAAATTTGGGTTTCTTTCAAGCAAATTGCCTCAAAATAACATTGGCTGTTCCATACAACGCTCTTCTGAAGGAAAAATAAGGATCAGATGTCTACTTTCATATAATTTGGGCTGTTTTACTAAATGTTACAGCATTTGAAATGTGGAATGGTTTTCTAAACAGTATCCTACTTTGACTGTCTGTGATTATCCACTCAAATCGTAACTACTTGTCGAAATAATTCAAAAATTTTTAACTCAAAAATGATGTATCATTTCATATAAATGAGGTTTCTTGAACATGAATTTAAAAAAAGTGTACAACTAATGGGAATAAGTTGATGTTAGTGGTATATCCGGAGGTAGTGAAAAAAAGACACAGAAACCTCAAAACGGCTTCAAAAACCTCGGGAAAAGGGGTTAACCCGGGAGGACAACAAGTTGCATGGTGGACGGGAAGACCACACAAGGGTTGGACCCCCCCCCTGCCCCAATGCGGCACAAGTAGATACCATTCTTGTTTTCCATTTTGAGCCCCCTGAACAGATTTTACCTCTTTTTGGGGAGTGGGTTGTCTTTCATATTTTTTGAGGGGGGGACAAATCTACCTTGTCTGATTATGGGGCGACGACATATCCCCTGCAACCCTGGGGATTTCGGAGGGGGGGGGTTGCAAGGGATATGTCCTCCCCTCCGAAATCTACACCAATGGTGGCAACAAACTGTCAAAAGCTGACAGCTAACTAGCATTATGCTACTGAATCCCATTAGTCACACAGCACACGACAAACACTGACCTGAAGCTAAGGATTTCCTCTGCTGTGTTGAAGTTTGACTCTTCAGCATTTTTTCTTTATCTCACCATCATGTTGAAGTTTGTAAGAACTGTGCAGACAAACCACCAGCCAGCTGCTGCTGCTGCTCAACTAATTTACATTGTGTAATAATAAGGAACCCCATGACTGTGTTATTGCCCCCTACTGGCCTGGAGTGCAAATGCTAAAAACACACACCTGCAACAGGGGCGTTTCCAGAATTTTTTTTTTACTGGGGTGGCACAGGGGGGGACCAATAATCAGTCGGGGGGGGGGGGTATCAGAATACAGCCTAGAAAATCTGCTTAGAAATATAGGAAATAAGGGCGCCTGGGTAGCTCACCTGGTAGAGCAAGTGCCCATATACAGAGGTTTACTGCTTGACACAGTGACCGTGGGTTCGACTCCAAACTGCAGCCATTTGCTGCATGTCATTCCCTCTCTCTCTCCCCTTTCATGGCTTCAGCTGTCCTATAAATAAAGGCCTAAAATGCCCCAATAAATTCTTTCAAAAAAAAGAAATATTGGATAATGTAATGTTGCTAAATAAAACACATCACATTCATTATTTATTTCACTTGTTTTTATTTCAAATTGTGTATCCAAATACAATACACATTTGCTATGTGCCCTTAAGGCAAAAAAAATGTGGATAGTCATCATGGAAACATTAATAGGTCATGTGACAAGGGCTGGGAAGATTTATTTTCACAGAACTGTATGAAAACAAAGTATAATACACTTACAGTAAATCTGCCTCTAAAACCTTGCTGTACACAGTTTTCAGATAATAGGAAATAGAACAGAAATAAAGTGCAATACACAATTTATTTCTTACAGCAACAGGTGCTCTACAGCGAGTTCAATATGTTTCTGCATCTAAAGTGGCCTCAAAATTTCAACAAAGTATACAGTTGCCATGCAATGTTCCATGCAAGAACAGGCAGCACAGTGACAGTACTCTGATCCAATGGGAATTAAATCTTTCAGATCGCGGGGCGACCTCTAGCTCACCCAGTAGAGTGCGCCCCATGTAGGCTGAGACCTTAGCAGCAGCCCGGGTTTGAATCCGACCCGCAGCCCTCTGCTGCATGTTGTCCCTCCTCTCCCCCTTTCCTGTCTTCAAGCTATCCTGTCGATTAAAGGCCATAAATAGCCCAAAAAATTATTTTGACAGCACTCTATCCCAATGGATTGGGGGGGGGCAATCATATTTAAGGGGGGGGCAGGTGCCACCCCGGGCCCCCCCTCTAGACCCACCCCTGACCTGCAATAATCCAGTGAGAAAAAACAAATGAATGAATTTAATTTAGCAGTTTAAAGGACTTGTCCTTTTCCCTCTCTGTCTCACTCTTTCCTGTTTGTATGTGATGTGAATAAAAGATAAACGTGATAATATATATATATATATATATATAAAGGCCCATTCTGAGCTAGGAAAAAAAATGTGGTACAGTATAGCAACTACAAAACATTAGACTACACCACTGCACACACAGTATAGATTCATAACTGCTGATGTAAATAATGAAACATGTAAATGATAGCTGTGCAAACACAAATATGTAACTGTAGCCTATATAAACACTGACAAACATATTTTAGTTAATTAACTCAAATAGGCCTATATGAATTAACTTGTAAACCTCACAATAATAAGGTAGGCCTATAACAATATAATGTAAACATAATAATAATGATTTTACAGCCAACACATTTTCCCCATTTAAACACGTTCCTTTCATCTTCACGTCTTTCTTTCATCGTTGCATATGGACATTTTTTTTTACCTGAAATATTCCATAATATTCTTGTAGTAGTAGGCCTCATGCAGCCGTGTGCAGGCTGCTGCTGCAGCTGCTGCTGCTATTATCCCTTTTTATCTGTGAAAGCACAGCGGGGATTTAAAAATAAATAAAAATAAATGCTGCGTCATGTCGTTATGCAGCGTCACGTCTTCTGATTTCATGACAGGGCAACATTCAGAAGAATTTAAATCGTGTTTATTTTGAATTTTTAAATGTTAAGCTATTATTGTTATTGTGATAAGAGCGTGCAGGCCTGTGCAGCAGAACATTCCCAGGTCTAACAGAACTCCTGCAATCATACGACAGTGCCATGGGTTCAGAATCATATTCTCATATATTTGTGGTGAGTCATCAGAGTCGTATTGCCATTTATACCGTGGAGGAACGCTTTAATGAGCAGGAACACACATCCGCACAGTCCGCTGCTGATGGACTCAAACCTGCAGATCTCTGGTTCTAACAGGCCTACAATTTAAAATCTAAATCTACTAAATCTCGTTTTTTTTTTTTTCGATCCCAGTCATTATCAGAAAAGAAAAGTCCGATTCTGAGAAACGTCTCTTCTGAGAAAACTTCTCAGAAAAACGTCTTCTCTTTCTGTTTCTGTTTTTTTTTTTTTTTTTTTAAACCTTAGCCACGCGCTGCCAAATGATTACATCATTCATATTATTCGCCTGTTTAAAGTTGTAGTTTGGGAAGTATGATTTTATCCTTAAAGTTATTTTTCCAAAAATGCATGCAATTCAGTCGTTTTTCATAACGCTTTCAGGATCAGATATTTTAACTTGAATAAAGGAGCAGAGAGTTTATTATAAATCCATAACTGAAACTCCTATTTTCTGTCAAAATCTGCTTGTTAAATCTTTGCTTTTTGTAAATATTTTTCGTCCCTTTTTTCCATCAAAATGGTTTAAAGTTAGCCACGCGCAGTCTCAACTACGCAGCTCCTGCACCTTGAAAAAAAAAATTAAGTTTGACACTAAATAATGATTGTTTGGTCCATGTTGTGTGAAATGTGTTGAATCTTCATATATCATGAACAGAAAACACGATGCAACCCTTTAACGTTGTGGTAGAAACTGTGTGCATTTGGTCCCATGTTATCACAGAGGAATCATCACTTAAATCACCTGCAGAAATATAGCCTATTACTGTCAGAAACAGCGTCCTACATCTCCAGATATTTCATACAAAATATGGTCTAATTCATCATCTATATTACAAATGATGGAAAGGGAGCTAAATAGGGAGCTAATAACCCTAAAATATATCATATATAATGATAAAAAAGAAGCAGGCCTTCGTTTGTGTCTCTCTCTCTCTCTCTCTCTCTCCCCCCCCCTCTCTCTCTCTCTCTCTCTCTCTCTCTCTCTCTCCCCCTCCCTCTCTCTGTTTCTGTCAATTTCAATTCAATTCAAAGGGCGTTATTGGCATTGAAGTTTCAACAACAATGTTGCCAAAGCATAAAAATACAATTTATATTAATTATATATACAGTATATCTTATACTTCTTATGCAGCCTCTAAAGTGTGTATTATTCCCTCTCCCTCTCTCTCGTTGTCTCTCTGTCTCTCTCCCTCTCTCTCTTTCTACCTCCCTCTCTCTCTCTGTCTCTCTCTCTCTCTCTCTCTCTCTCTCTCTCTCTCTCTCTCTCTCTGTGTCTCTCTCCCTCTCTCTCTCTCTCTCTCTCTGTCTCTCTCTCTCTCTCTCTCTCTCTGTGTCTCTCTCCCTCTCTCTCTCTCTCTCTCTCTCTCTCTCTCTCTCTCTCTCTCTCTGTCTCTCTCCCTCTCTCTCTCTCTCTCTCTCTCTCTCTCTCTCTCTCTCTCTCTCTCTCTCTGTGTGTCTCTCTCCCTCTCTCTCTCTCTCTCTCTCTCTCTCTCTCTCTCTCTGTCTCTCTCTCTCTCTCTCTCTCTCTCTCTGTGTCTCTCTCCCTCTCTCTCTCTCTCTCTCTCTCTCTGTCTCTCTCCCTCTCTCTCTCTCTCTCTGTCTCTCTCTCTCTCCCTCTCTCTCCCCCCCCTTGTCTGCTGAGGGGTGTCTAATCAGGGAAGACAAGCGGCTGACGGAATGACGATGCCTAATTGGCATGGAGTCGTGGGAACGCGTAAACAAACAGCTGCCATTTTCATTTCGCTTGTTTCCCCTTCGTCCCCTCTTCTTTTTCTGGCTCATGAATAAAAGCCGCCGCAAGGAGTGGAACAGCAACCTGGCAGCTGCAGGCACCGAGGCTGCTGGACTGAAGGAACGAGAAAGAGAAGAGAAAGAGAAAGAGTAAGAGAAAGGGAGGAGGAGGAGAGATTAGCCTCCCTCTAATCCGCCCTCCACCTCCGCCAGTGATGGGAGGAAAAGAACAGCACACAGATACACATACCTTCTGAACAACAGAGAAATCTCTTCTTCACATAAAGGAGAACACATTTCCCAGATAAGCTGTGCATGTGATTATCCCTCTTCAAGCATGTTTCTGACCTGCAAGGGGGAAGAAAAATCCCAATAATAATCCCAGATTTTCCTCAACACTGTCGTGCACACGTGTGCACAACACACATAATGAATCATTATTCCGATAATACTCCTGCAGTATAATATTGGGCCTGAGGGGACACAAAATTGAAGATTTCTAGATAGAAAAAAATTCTGATGCCCTGATGCAGCACTTTATGAACATACTGATACGTTTACATTCACAAATGAATAGATGTTATCCTGCAAGTAGTATCAAGGTGTAAGCATTGAACCTATAGAGGCTCCTGGCCAGTGGTAACTAAGCACATTTACTCAGGTACTGTAGGCTCCTTGAGTATAATTGTTGAGGTACTTGTACTTGACTTGAGTCTTTTCTTTTCATGCCCCTTTCTACTTGTGCTCCGCTACATTTCAGAGCGAAATAGTGTACTTCTTACTCCACTACATTCATCTGACATCTTAAGTTACTTTACAAATGAAGATTGATGATGAAGATTTTTGCACACAAAACACCTGTAGTTTATAGAATATGAAGTTTTATTATAAGTTAAACTACCCAAAGATATATAGACCTACAAGTCCAGCTGAAATGATTAACCCATTAAATACACAACTGTTTGGATCATTTCCAGTTTCTAAAATGAGAGGATTTTTCTGCATTGAGTACTTTCACTTTTAATCCTTTAAGTACATTTTCCTGATGATCCTTACATACTTTCACTTAAGTAACATTTTCACTGCAGGACTTTTACTTGCAAGAGAGTGTTTTTTACAGTGTGGTATTAGTACTTTCACTTAAGTAAAGAATCTTCTTTACATCGTCTCTTTTATACTGTAAGATGGAAATCAGCCCTGTCAGTCAAAGGAGAAACATGCATTATTCATCAAGCATGTTCTGCTTACTTAAATCCATCAGTAGGAAACAAGCTATAGAAGACATCCTCCCATTTATTATCTCCATTAGCAATACTATTAATTTAAGTGGGCGCTTCTTATTTTTTATCATGTTTTTTGGTGGGAAATCCGCTGTAATTCAGTCAAAAGTGCACATTTAAGTTAAAACAGCATAATATTTTAAAAATCCTTTTCATGTCTCCAAGTGGCAACTGTACGGTTTTGATGCCTCTCATTTAACGCTGTAACACTTAACAGTCAGTGTGAATCTTTATATTAGCCTTCCATTCTTCTTGATTATATTCTTATTAACATTTCATTTTCAGCGTTTTAAACCCCGCATATGTTAAATCAACGTCCATATAGTGCTGAGCAGACATTAAGATTAAGCCCTGATTAAAAAAAGGAGAATTAATTGACTCTTTTGAAGTTGCACGTCTCCTGATTGGCTCTCGCAGCAAAGCAATACATGTTTCAGTTGATCGTCTCGATCGCGGGAGATCTGCCCTCACAGGGTTCCCATACGGTTGGACAAACACCTGTTCACATACTGCATTTACAGAGAAAACCAATAGAGAAGACGCATGTTCTGAGCCGCTTTTGGTTGACAGTAGCTTCATTTTCAAACAGCTTATCTTTGATGCAACATGCTACTAAAACTGCATTCTCGAATACGTCTTGAGGGAAACGTTTTTCTCCCGGATTGCACGTCCTCGTACCAGTTGTCTATATCTACGACGTTCCACTTCTGGGATTGCTCCGGTGCCGCTGGAAATTCCACCAGATGTCTTTCATTTTCGACACAAAAATCACCCTTTAGCGTCTTTAGGAGCGGTAGCGGTAGCGAGTAGTACGAAAGACCTAAAATCCACGTAAGGAGGTTGGTTGGGGTGGTGGATGGGTCAAACAACAAAGGACTTTCACCCAGGAGACTGGAGTTTGAGCCACGTTCTTGTCCCGCGTGTCACTGAAACGTACATTTTGTAACTCTGAAGCTAACTGTCCCGTTCTTGTGCCGCATGTCAGTTAAGTGTACGTCCTGACCCAGAGCGTCAAAAAGTGACGCCAAGAGTCCCGACCAAACGCATCTAGATATGACGCTAAAGGAGACTTTTTGCGTCAATAACAAACACCAAAGGCTCCTAACCAAGCGCTGCTTTTTGACGCAATGGGAGTGAGAACGTGTTGGCAACCTGCTCCTCAGATCTCTGCAGGGTAAATCCAGACAGCTAGCTAGACTATCTGTTCAATCTGAGTTTTCTGTTGCACGATTAAAACAACCTTTGAACGTACACATGCACATCCTCCGCAGCGCTGTGGAGGAGGGTCTGGCAATGTGAGATTATTATACCAGCGACAAGCCCACATTGTGAAACAGTCACACGTTTAAACACATAGTTATCTTTGCGCATTGAAACAAATACTTGGTTAGGTTAAGGAAAAGATCATGGTTTGGATTAAATGTTACGTAGCCTACTTAAGTTAAAATAAGTCAATGTTGACTTTTGGTTTAACACGGGACACAAACATGGCTTAAAGTCCAGTATTTGTTTGACCCATCCATCCACTACGACATTGTTTCTACACAGACTTTGTTTAGAAATATATTTGTGATTCTTAAAAAATGCATACTGAAATGGAAATGCTGATTCTTTTTTCTGATCACTTTAAGGACTTTTTCTATTTTGGCTTAAATGTTGAGATGGACAATTCTGGACCTTGGAAACACATGGAAATATCATCACAAGGTTCATTAGTAAGTCTTTGGAGCTTTCTATCGTATCACACCATCTTCCTCATGGACTTTCTACCCTTTTATTCCTTCATTTCATTTGGGTTTTCTATTCATTGTCTAATATCCAAACAAAAAGCATAGTGCTCATACTTTCTAGCTCAGAACCAGAGACTCCAAAGCTTATCATTAGATATGTAACTTATCATCATGGGACACAATGATGATTCATTGCCATCTGACATCTCAGTTTAGTGATCACCACAGAGTCAAGTATCAAGGTAGTGATGAATGAGTGAACGAGAAAGGGATTTCGGTTGCCGTGGCGGCATGGTGGCTCAGTGGTTAGCACTTCTACCTCACAGCAAGTTGGCTCGATCACCGGTCTGGATAGAAGCTTTCTGTGTGGAGTTTGCATGTTCGCCCCGTGTTTGCGTGGGTTTCCTCCAGGTGCTCCGGTTTCCTCCCACCATAGAGACATCCATAGTAGGTAACTAGGACTACAGTTGAAAATTAGCCATCTGGCTCACACTGGTGCATATACAGAAATGTTGATTAATTTGCATTGTCCTAATCAAATAAATATATCTTAAATCTTAAAGTTTTAGAAAACTTGAAGAGCATAATTGAAGCGAAATGTACGCAGCAGAATGATGTGATGGGATATTGGGTGGAAACACTGTTTTTGCCGTTCACTGATTGTCCTTGAACAAGCTCATTGGTGGACATGAGGAATGTGTTTGAAATGGAGCCCAATCAACGAGCAAGCCCCTGCTGCTTGATAACAATGACAGGTGGGATGAACGGGAAGAGGCGGTGAGCAGGGCACTGCTCAGCTGGAAGGATTTAAGCATTCGACGTAGCTTTGATATGTGCCTTTGAAAGAAGGGGTGTACTTTTCTTCTTCTGTTTCCCACAGTTGGTATAATTGAGTACGGCAGCAGTGAGGGGACACACTCTGCAGAGCCACAAATTACATCATTTGCAGAGTTTGTTGTGTTCTATGCTCATGAGAAGACGAGGTGGTGGTGGTGGTGTTGGGAGGGAGTAAGTGAGTGGGAGAAGAAAGCAATACGGCCACAATTGGGCCAATGAAGCATATCACGTGCATTCACTTTGCATTTGCCACTTCCTTCAAGACTTTCCTTTCTTTGGTTTCTTTGAGGCACTGCGGCACTCCTCACATGCTAATAATAGACTTGTCCGTCAACTGTCCCCACCCTCGGAGTTAATTGGCGCTGTGCAAAGGGAGCCAGCGTCACTCTGAAGTCGGCCCGTCATTAGATCAGTGGACGCGGACCGTCCCCGCACACCCCTCTGATCTGCACACACCCTCCCCATCTCGTTTTCACCACCCCACCTGCTCTCACAGCACGCCGCCCCCTACAGAGCGGACCCTCCCTTTAAACCGTCCCGTGGCGTCTTCCTCAGGAGGTCTTGAGAAGGCCGACCGGCCTCCTTTCACATCTACGCCTCCGATGCCGCTGTGATCTCGCTCTGACTAGATAGCTCTCCTCCCCGCCCACAGGAAGAGTGGGGAGACTGCCCTCGTGCTGCAACTGTGTTTTCTTTTCATCTCGATGCTGCTCTATAGTGTCGACGCGTGTCTTTCAAGCTTGTGTTATGCTCAGACCTCCCTGTGCATTCACTGCAAGAGTCTAATCAAATTTTTTTTGTGCCTTGTTTGTCTTCTAAAAATGCCTTATTCTCTTAGAATACGTTAAAACCTCTGCCAGTGCAGTGGGATCATTTCCCACACCAATCAACAATTTTGACATTAAGTGTCATTCTCTTTGTACCATCCTGTCTTCTGTCAAATAAAAGACATGCTTCTCTGAAGAAAATCTCACATCAAGTTAATTTGGAAACAGATTGGAATGATCCCACTGCATCGAAAGATGTTTTCACATGTTCATAAAACAGCAAGACCTTAAGGGCTCAATACTAAAAGAAAATTGTAGTTATGATCCTCTTCTGCCGGCTTAATGGGCAACACAGGCCCACAACAGCATCAGCACTCAAACAAGACCAAGATACGGACAAATGCCCCGGAAATCCTTAGAAAGACTTTTTTTTTCATTTTTTAAAGAGCAGTCAAAGAAACGCCAGGGTTGCACCAGGAGCCATGGCAAAACACACTGCCAAGGATTCTGATTGGTGTGTGTGCGTGCGTGCGTGCGTGCGTGCGTGCGTGCGTGCGCATGTGTGTGTGTGTGTGTGTGCATGTGAGCCCTTGGTGCTTGCAAACACATGTACTGTATGTGCCTGTCAGCAAGTGTTTATCTTGTTTTTTTGTTTTGTAGTCTCAATTCTGTGTTCTCTTTACAGTAACTGCTTGTCTTCACAATGATAATGGCCTTTTAAATTTGGTCATGTTGGATATTTATATATAGAAATGTTGAGTCAGGTTTGTCCACAGAAAGGTGAGAGCTGAAGCAGTTTTAGGCTGGAAATCCTGTATAAAAAAATATATATATATTGATAAAGAATTTTGGCGCCCCTTCTTCAACATTCAGACATCTTTTTTTAATTGTCAACAAATGGCACGAAAAGACTAAAACCAACAATGAGTTTAATTAAATTAATTAAATCATTGTAATACAATTAAATTAATTAAAACAAAAGATAGAACCAAGATTGTTGTACAGATTTCAGATCAACAATTCAACAATTATCAGTAAAAATGTATATAAATTCAACACTAAAGTATTTGTATCAGCTTTTAAAAACCTGCAGTGGCTGAACCCTGGCACACACACACACACACACACACACACACACACACACACACACCCTCTCTTGTGGGTGAGAGAATAAATGTGTCCTTTTGGGAGTTTGTGTCTGTATATGCACAGGGCAGAGTTCAGAACACAAAACGCCGCCTCATGCCCTCTTTGTCCTCCTCCCTTCTCTGGCCTGGCAGCTCTCCCATGATGCCCCTGCCCCCGGCTTCCTGCCTCTAATGGCCGTCTCTGTGTGCCATCTCGGGAAGCCTGACATCCCCTCCAGAGGCAGAGGGCCCGGCGTTAATGGAAGCCATTGATGGGCGAAGAAAGGCTCCTTTGTGGTGCCGGGGGCAGGCGTGGGCACCCGTTTGCTCACACACAGCTTCCCCTCGGCACACACTGGGCTGGCCGCTCAGAACTGAGTGCCAACAGCGGAGATCGAAAGACAGGAGCAGCAAAGTGCCCCCTTAACGGGGAAATGGCAGAGAGCGGCGGGTAGAGCCGAGGAAGCGAGGTGGGGGGGGGGGGGGAGAATGAGAAAGGGAGGGTGAAAACGACAGAGGGTGAGTTGGCAGAGAGGGGGAAAGCAAAGAGGAAGGGATAGGTTGGGATTGGCCACAGCGAAAAGAAAGGCCGAGAAAGAGCAGGAGAGATTAACCGAATAAGACAAATTCAATTGGCGCATACTGTAGGAGGCCCAAATAAAATAAAAAAAAACAAAAAAAAGGATGTGAAGGAAATGGGGTACAAACCTCGCAACCAAACACAGAGCGCACAGAAAAGAAACCCATGAGAAAGGGGAAATTGAGCAGGAAAAACAAAGAAACGGAGGTTGGGATCTCCCACGTCAGTGAAGCTGGGTGGCCTAGGAGGATAAAAAAAAAAAAAGGGTGGCAGGGTGCTGGAGGTCTCCCTCTGCCACTGTACAGCCTGTCAGCCTCTCCCTGGCTCGCTCCCCTTTCGGTGATTTATAACACCTGAATTGTTCTCCTTTAACAGAGTTGTGAATGGGAGAAAAAGAAGGGGAGCTGCCGGCATGCCAAACACTCCCGTCGTTATTGATAACCAAACAGATGTGTCCAGTTCGGAATGAACATCTGACGTTAAATCTGGGCTAACGGTTTTTGTTGTCAGGGAAATACTGTGCGCTGGCAGCCGGGCGCTCAATAGAGACGTGGTGTTATTGTGCGTGGTAGATATTGTTTTCATTCATTCTGAGAAGTCTGTTTCCTGGCGCCATGCTTTCCAGGTGACATCTCGTCTTCTCTTCATTGTTGGCTTTGAAAAGGCTTCATCCGAAATCCACAACATACCTTTCTGATTACATTCATTTAATTGCACCACGTCGGGTTTGGATGCACACTATGAGGATTACAGGAAGAAATAAAAAAAAAAAAAAAAAGGAGCTGCTGTGCAGGTCTGAGCTTGCTCGACTCGACATCGCCAACTACTGTTGTGACATTGATGCCGTCAGCCGCCTCGCGTCTCCCTGCTGCGTAGCACGCAGCCTCCTGCATTGTTCAGGCCGCCAATTCATCCTAGCAGCTCCTGCTGCTAATTTTCCAACGACTGGCAGCGTGCCATGGCCGGAAGAAGTGGCAGCGTGCACCGCTTGTATCCATGCGCCACCGTGGGAGAGCAGCAAGAAAGTAGTGCCATATTTGTCCCAGTATGTCATCTGTTTAACACGCCTGATTGGCTTTCACACCAGAGCCTCCTTATTAATATGCGGCGGCCCCTCGCCCCGCCTCTCCTCGCCATGAGCTAAGACAAAAGCATATTGTGTGAGCACCTCCTGTTTTAATTACGCTCAAAAAGGAGCCGTGTGTGTGTGTGTGTGTGTGTGTGTGTGTGTGTGTGTAGCATGCATGAGCAATGACTGTGTGTGTGTGTGTGTGTGTGTGTGTGTATGCGACATATGTGTGTGTGTGAGGCGTACACAAACATACAGTATGTGCTCTGAGGGAATCATAAAACAAGCACATTCATCAACATCATCGTCACCCTGACCTGCACGTATGCTCCTGCGTGTGTGTGTGTGTGTGTGTGTGTGTGTCCGAAAAACAAGAAGAATTGCAGTGCCATTGCTAAGGGGAGGAGCTGCCGCTGTCCTATCCCACAGGAGAGAGAGAAAAAAGTGTTGTTGCTTGTTGCCTTTATGCAAATTGGCATCCGATAAAGGTTTTTTTTTTGTTTTTTGGGAGAGCCACAAAGAGGGTTTGTGATCGGAGTGCCGAGGAGAATGGGAGAGGTTAGGAGGGGTTATGGGTAAAAGACAGGGACAAAATTCCCATCGGCGTACCCAGAGACATCATGTAACATTCCTCTTTTCTCCCTTTCTCCTCTCCCCTCTTTTCATCCCTCTCTTCCTCACATCCATGACCCGATTAATATTTTGGATGAAATCAGTCGCTCGTTAATTAACGCATGCCCCCCCCCCCCCCCCCCCCTACGTCTTTTTCCCTCTCGCCGTCTCTTTCTCTTTCGATTGTGTTGGATTCTGGGTTTTCTTTTCTCCCTCGGTCTTTTATCAGTAGCTTTCTTTTCTGTGTTTTTCCACTGATGAGAATGAGGCAATGTGCAGCGTGAGGGGAGCAAGAGAAGAAGGGGATTGGGGTTTCCCCCATCGATTCCCCTTAGGGACCCTTTCAAACGAAAGATAGCGAGGGCTTAGCGTCTGAATATGGCGGTCTGAACAGTTAAATGAAATCATCATTTTGTGCCTTGTGTCTGGATTCAGCACTGATCCACTCCAAACAACCTCTGACTGATTTCAGGGCATGTTGAGTCCTCATCAGATTCTGGAGAATTTCCCACAGTTGACAATGATTACTGCCCCTCCGGAAGTCTGTCGCTGTTGTTAGTTTGCTTCAGCCTGGTCGCACAGAATTCCGTGAAGTGATCACGAATTGTTAACAGCGCATTACGTGGTGGAGGTACGGAATGTGTGAAAAATCTGTGTGGCCACCACGGAAAACAATTCCAATGTAAAGTCAATGAGAAGATGACGTAGCATTAAGAGCGACTACGGTAGTGAGTACTATGTAAGGCCGAAATTCCACGTAAGGAGGTTGGTTGGGGGGGGTGGATGGGTCAAACACAGGACTTTCACCCAGGAGACCGGGGTTCGTGTCCCACAAAGTCGCTTTCTTCTTTTCCGTCCCGTTCTTGTTCAGAACCGTAAGCCCACCCACGACCTTGTTCATTTCACGGAATTCTTCCCCCCATCAAGGGCGCCGTGTTCATTTCACGGAATTCTGTGAGATCAGAGATCAGGTTGTTCGCTTCATGCATTACGTGTGATGGAGTCGAGAGAGGACTTGTCTGATATGGACTGTATTTATATAGCACTTTTACATAGTACAGGAACCACTCCCCATTCACACACAAGGTGCCACCTGCTCATCAGATAAACATTCACACACATTTACACTCCGATGGCTCGAGGGATCGAACCACCAACCTTCAGATTGGCAGGCAACCGCTCTACCACTGAGCCACAGCCGCCCCTTTGAGGACATACGATGCAGTGAGCTTCAATAACTCGAGTCTGCTGAGTGAATTCATAGGACTGTGATTGGTGAAAGGTTTGATATCAGAGCTCAGAGAGGGGAAGGCTCTTCACTGTGTGCTTTTCTGCACACTTTGTGTGTTGACATGGGCAGTTTCTCATGTCTCTTGTTTAATATCTCCTCACTCCTCTCTTGAAACCTCTCTTGGCCTTCCTTTGTGATCGGCCGTCTCAAAGCTCTTATTCCTGCCCCGAGGATGGAGGATGGAGGATAGAGGATGGAGGAGGGATCTTTGAGGAGCTATGAGCGAGGATACACGAGAGCAGCCTTCCCAGGAGCCGTGCGATTGTAACTCCACTGATACAGCTGGCGAATTCATGTGATGCTTCAGAGCAAAGGACGTCTCATCCCCCTGAAACACATTTCCTCGTTTCCTCTCATCTCGCATGATTTCCTCGCGTCTCTCCCATGCTTTCTCGGTGGGACAGACAAAGACGCGAGGAAGGGAAGCGAGTGATGGAAACAGGGATGCAATTTAAGAACATGGGATGTAACCCCAATTATATATAACTTTCTTTCTCTCTCTCTCTGTCTCTTTTTATCTCTCTCTATCTCTCTCTCTATTTCTCTGTCATCTCGTTTGGATCATGAATACTACGTAAAGATGCAGGATGTGGACGCTTTAAAGAATTATGAGACTGTGAAGGCACTCAAAAATGTGTTGCTTAAAGTTAATTTAACTTTGTTTTATTTTTTAACTCAAACTCTGTCTCTGTCTCTCTGTCTCCCCTCTCTCTCTCTCTCTCTCTCTCTCTCTCTCTCTGTCCCTTCTCCCAGCTAGCCTAGCGGCTCCCCTGCCTTCACAGCAGTGACTCGGCCCCCGGTGAGGCCCTGCTGAGCCACATGCTCCATCAATGGGCTCACTCAATTAACAGGCCATCAAGCCCCCGACCTCTCCAGACCTCTGCTCTCCCCCTGGAGTCACGCACCTCCACAATGCCTCCAGCTCGGAGGCATGCGTGCGGTGGAAGTGGCTGGTTTGCAGGACTAGGCGGGCGGGCGGGTTGGTGGGGGTATTCAGGGTGGAGGTTAGGGTGTGAGGGTGTGAGGGTGTGAGGGGGGTGGGGGGAGTGCTCGGTCAGTACTCTTTTGTTCCTGTGGTGTCCAGCTTGCCCCCTTTTACCCCTGGTGTCTTTCATAAGGAGTGCGTAATAACTGCCTTTGTTGGTTTTTCCTCTTGTAATGGGTCCTGTGGGAGGCCTTGTTAGCGCCGGGTGCTAAGCCAGGGGACCTCGCAGGAACTCTGGGATTAGAGGCTGCCCCATTCTGCCCTTAATGTGATCCTACCCTGTCACAGTGGTGACTCAGCTGGTGCATGAATATGATTTCTTTACATTTTCCTAATTGCAAAAGCTTTTTTGTTCTATCTAAAGGTCTTAAATTGTGGGTTTGCTTAGTCATTTTAGGCAGAATGAAAGGCCCAGTATGCATTTTGAGGAAGGATAAAGAGAAGTGTGAATTACAGCGAGGCGCATCAATGATATAATGACCTCAAGGAATTAAAGTAATAGAGACCCGCAGAATGAGGTCTGAGGAAAAACCGCTTATTAAAGAAGAAAGTGGCAGAAGTTGACTTAGTGGCAGAAGTTGACTTAATGTTTCTTTGGATTTGTGATAAGATGTTGTGTTTTTAATCTGAAATCTTTGAGGCTTTAACTTTTGCTTTTTTCCAACACATTTTTGCACCTAATTTATTAAACAAATTATAATTTTCTTTGATTGTATGAAAATACTTACAGCTGAACCTTATGGCTCACTTTTTCAAAAGAAAAATACAACACCATCCTTCCTAATATCTCAAAATACAACAGTGTTAACTCAACCTTTTTAATCTTAAACACTAAAAGTGCATGAATTGATTTTAAAATGCAGTGCTTTTCTTTTCTTTCTTTTTTTAAAGATAATTTTTTTGGGCATTTTCAGCCTTTATTTTGACAGGACAGCTGAAGACATAAAAGGGGAGAGAGGGGGGGGGAATGACACGCAGCAAAGGGCCGCAGGTCGGAGTTGAACCCGGGTCCGCTGCGTCGAGGAGTTAACCTCTATATATGGCCGCCTGCTCTACCAACTGAGCCATCCGGGCGCCAAAATGCAATGCTATTCTAAACTGAAATGGCAACAGAACAATACTTCCTCAGCTCTTTGCAGCTCAAGAGCAGACAGAATTAAAATTTAAATCAGAGGTAAGAAAAATTCAAAAGACCCTCCACCGTTTCGCCAAGAAATTCAGACTTTCCTTTCTATAGCAAAAGGAAATACATAAAACTCCCCCTTTTTTCACACCCACTACTTCCCTAATAATTTCCGTACAGTCCCTGTGAGGCTAATTGGGTAACAGCATCAACAAAGATATACAGTAGAAATCAAACTTACACACACATTATGTAAATGTGATTTGCCCACTGCAGAAGAAATTCAAAACCTCTTGAAATTCATTTTCTACACATCTTGGGATATAACAGTGTGTTTGACAAGCTGTAAGTCGTGTAAAAGAGAATAAATGTAATGATTTGTTCACGTAGGACATGAGAGGAGGATCCAGACATGGCAGGTTGCACTCTGCTTTCACACGCAGGATTTGTTGAACACAGGCGAGTAATGAAAGAGGCCCCGAAATAAACACTGCCACTACTTTTGTTGATTTGGCATTCACACGGCTAACCATTTTCCACGGAGGAAATTCAAGTGAAGCACTCCCAAGTACTCGTAGAGCACTGAAGGCAATTTCCCCTCAGTCAAGTGGCTGAAACCCTCTCCAGCTGAACAACTTCCTGCGTTTAGTCAGCATCCCCCATCGACGCCCCTGCTCCATCATCACCCTGCTTAGCTGGCATCAGTCACCACCTCTCAGCGGGTCGCTGCTGCTTCCAGAGTAGCGACGAATGGGCTACGACCACAGCTCTGTTCCGGGATACAATCTGGAACTACTGGACTAATAAAGAATAAGACTGACTAAAATCTGATGGCCCGGAACCATGAAATGCATCTGATTTTCCAGAAAGTTGCAAGTTACACACAGGAAAAGATTGCAAAAAAAAACTTACCTCAGTGTTGGATATCTCATCTGTCAGGTGGGAGGAATTTGTGTCACTCTGTTTTGCTTTAAGATTGAATAAAAGACAATAAGGTACAACCTATGAAAGCCAGTGGCGAAGGGCCCACGATCACAGCTCTGTCCCGGGTTATAATCTGGAACTAAAAGCATAAAACTGACTAAAATCTGACAATCGCAGTCGGAACCTTGAAATGCACCTGATTTCCCAGAAAAATTGGGGACATATAGCAAAAAAAAAAAACATCCATATCCTCAAAATAAAGAGGACATTACCTCAGTGTTGATATTTAATCTGTAATTCAGGTGGGATGAATTTTTGTCACTCTTTTTTGCTTTATAGACATTAAGGTACAACCTATGAAACCCAGTGGCGAAGGGCCCACGGGTTATAACCTGGAGCTAAACGAATAAAACTGACCGAAATCTGACAGCCAGAACCCCGATTTGGCGCTCCAAGTCTCTATGTAACATCTCAAGTTCTGTTTTCTGCACATTGCTGCTACCCGTGCAGCTCAAACAAGACAGCAACATTTCCATATTTCCATATTTTTCAGTGACGATAATTCACAGTTGACGAGTGTTGATTGCAGAGTTGATACAGCGTTTGGGGGCGAATGTTCAAAAACTATAACAAGTGTTAAATTAACTCTGATGAGTGTGCGCTTCCAGATGCACCACCAAAAGGGTTGATATTTATACTCTGAGTGCAATTTCCACTGAGAATGTGTCTCAGCAAAAACATAAGCACATGGAATAATTATGCAATCAGAAGAGTATCTCATGTAACAGGAAGGCAGAGATGATAAGTTTCAAAGTATATGTTCTCAAAAGTACATAAAGTTTGGTACACTATACTTTTAACATGGGAGGGTTTTTACACACACTACTAGGGGTTTCACAGAATAGTCGACTATTTGAATACTCGATCATCAGAACTACTAACAGAGGTCAACAAGTCCTAGTTGTTCTGTGTGACTTAATACACTGCAGTGCAAGGCGGTAAAGCAGCAGACATGGAGCGGACATGAGGATTGTAGCGACAGCGGGTAAGGTAACTGTCCGTTTATCTGGGACACACAGATGTTGGATATTTTTCTATTTGTGCACTTTTATTATGGTGTTTCATTGGGGGTGAGTAGGCTAAGTTATGAATTTCTGTTTGCAATGTTTACAGCCTATTTTCTTTACACTTTGCCAACTGAGGAAAATGTGTTAATAATCTGTGTCATGATGACAGCTCATTCCGCTGTGTGTCAGAAATCTGCAGACATTCATGTTTATTGGCGCGATTGCATATTATATCCCGCGATATGTACGACTATTTGTCGACGTTTGGGGAGTAGTTGATGACTAAACTACACTATTTGTTAATGCCCTTCACACTACATCCATGCATGTATCACTACATTTACTTCTACAAAACATTTTGATATATCTTAACGTACAGTAAGTGATGGCCCTATTTTCTGAAACTAATAGTAAGAATGACACCACGTCATAGTGACAAAAAGATGATTTATTTTGTATCAGGCTCGGACGTTGTTGACTACTAAACTACACTATTCGTTAATGCCTGTATACAGTAAGTGATGGCCCTATTTTCTGCAACAAATAGTAAGAATGTCACCACATCTAGTTAATGAACTTTCGGTGTTACAGTGATTCTAGGGTGCTTCTTGTGTTTAAACTTAAAGGTAATACACCACTCTGATGGAGCCCACACAGATCATAATCATCTCCACATATACTGAGAAAAAGATTATTTTTTTTTTGTATGAATCTAATCAGGCTCGGACGTTGATGACTGCTAAACTACACTATTTGTTAATGCCCTTGACACTACATCCATTCATGTATCACCACATTTACTGCTACAAAAAAAATATTTTGATATATCTTAACATACAGTAAGTGATGGCCCTATTTTCTGCAACAAATAGTAAGAATGTCACCACATCTATATGAACTTTCGGTGTTACAGTGATTCTAGGGTGCTTCTTGTGTTTAAACTTAAAGGTAAGAAACCACTCTGATTGAGCCCACATACAGTAGATCATAATCATCTCCACATATCCTGACAAAAAGATTTTTTTTGTATGAATCTAATCAGGCTCGGACGTTGTTGACTACTATACTACACTATTTGTTAATGCCCGTATACAATACAGTAAGTGATGGCCCTATTTTCTGCAACAAATAGTAAGACTGACACCACATCTACTTAATGAACTTTCGGTGTTACAGTGATTCTAGGGTTCTTTTTGTGTTTAAACTTAAAAAGGTAATAAACCACTCTGATTGAGCCCACATAGCTCATAATCATCTCCACATATACTGACAAAAAGATGATTTATTTTGTATTAGGCTCGGACGTTGTTGACTACTATACTACACTATTTGTTAATGCCCGTGTACAATACAGTAAGTGATGGCCCTATTTTCTGCAACAAATAGTAAGAATGTCACCACATCTACTTAATGAACTTTCGGTTTAACAGTGATTCTAGGGATATTTTTGTGTTTAAACTTAAAGGTAATAATCTACTTGGGTTGAGCCAACATTGATCACAATCATCATCACATAAAGTGAGAAAAAAAATAAGATTTATTTATTTTTTTGTATGAATCTAATCAGGCTTGGACGTCCAGTGTGTGGGATCCCTACGGTCTCGGCCCATTGCGGCCTCCGTGGGGCTGTGCGCAGGGTTGAGGGCTCCCACAGGGGCCCGGGGAGATCCTGAGGGAGCCTATTAACCCATTATGTTCCCCTCCAGAGCCGTGTTACGGACAACAATCACATACAAGCTGGAGGCTGAGCCACAGGAGGCTACAGCTGCTTAGTACAAGCCTGTGTAGCCCGAGGCGCTCATCAGCACCATTCCCATGCCGTGCCTTGCTCGAGAGCCGCATGAAAAGAAGAAGTAAGGTGATACGGTCAAGAGCGCAATGTCGGATTTACTTGTCATATTCTACTGAAGGAAAGTGGGCAATCATGTATAATTACAGTAATCAAGCAGGTTCATAGGCAGGATTTTACAAAAAAACTAGGAGCATTTTGAGGGTTTTGTTTGATGAGAAGGTTCTCTTAATAGGCTACAAAAAAAACATTACTGCTATCATTTCACACATATTCCTGAAGTGAAAGGGTGTAATTATTTCAATGTAAATGCTTAACAAAATGTGCACATACAACATGTTGATGTTGAGGTACTGTGTATTAGTCACTGTTAAGATTTTCTTTGAGCCAAACGCAAAGAAAGACAATAAAAACTGAAAAGTATCACGATGAAATATGACAAGATATGACAAAACTGGAACTGAAGCCTAGATTTCAAAATAAAAGTTGAGCTAGTCACTGATCAATATTGCAGCAGTTAACGTAATGTAATTTTGTTTTTTAGATACATTTTTTTCTTGGTTTTTTTTTTTTCTGGTTGTTTCCTTGTTATTTTTGTTTTATATATTTGTTATAATTTGTTGTTTTTCTTTTCTTTTCTGTATGTGTCATGAAATGTTTTAACATTGTCTGATTTAATGTTGTTTTGGACCCCAGAAAGACTAGCTGGTTGTCTAGGCGACAGCTAATGGGGATCCTTATAATAAACTAAACGATTATTTCCACACCTGATTTCTCCAAAGATTGGAAGTTACGCGTAGTGACAGATTGCAAAAAAAAAAAAGCATCCATATCCCCGAAATAAAGAGGACATGACCTCAGTGTTCAATATCTAGTCTGTGTCTCTTTTTTGCTTTAAGATTGAACAATAGACGTTACAGTACAACCTGGGGATTTCAGTCTTTTTCTCTGTTTTGTACATTAAGCTCTTCCCTGTGTGATAAATACAGGTCAAACTCAAAAACGATTTGTTCTGCAGCCTTTAATTAGACGTTATTATGCAGTCATTAAACCAGCCCGTTGCAGAATATATATTGAGCAAAAGAAATTAAAACAATTAGCATTTCATCAAGTGTAATGATAGCTGTGGTACACACTTGCAAAAAGATTTCGATTTTTTCCTTATTCAGAGCCTCCAACATATTGCAGGTATGATGCCAAACACAGCACATCTCCGGAAGACACATTAGACAAAAGAATAATTACCATAATCATGATTATTTTTTTCTCTGCATTTTAATTAGCCCTATGAAGCTCAATTAAGCTCTTCAGTGCGAGCGCCTATTCAGTAAACAGCTGTCCACCTGTCTTCTCGTTCCTGGGAAAAGACTGCGGTGCCTGTTCACGCCGAGGTACTATCACTAAAATGGGTGGGGGGGGGTTTCAGAAGAGGCCCCTGCAGCCTGCATGGGGCCCTCTGTATGAGGGGCGATTAATGCCACTGAGAGGCAGGCAAACAGGAAGGACATCATTAAAGTATGCTAATAGCTTGCTTACCAAAGTTAAACAGATGTTAATAGAACACAAGATGAGAAATGGCAAAAACATGCAGTTTTATTAGCAAGATAGACACGATTGGGTTGTAAAAAAATATATATATATTGATAACACTTTAAATGCTTCCCATTATGTGTGGAGTATGTCAGTGATTTAAGTTCATTCATTACTTTGGTGAAGATAAAGATTTTTAAGATAATATTGATGATTGTCTGTTCTAGTTTTTTTTCTTCCCTCCTTTCTTGTTTTGGGATGAATATGAATTGAGATTTGGCAACACAGTTCCTATTGTAAGTGTAATGTTGCCAAGGTTAAGTGTAATGTTACCACAGAGTCAGCAAAGTAACTGTGGCTCTGAATTAAGTTTGTTTGTTTAAGGTTTGCTCTGTAACTATGGTAGCAAACAACTTTAATTTTAAAGCTGAAGAAAAAGTCTGACTTTCATGACTGGGAGACAAGATTTCAATTTAAAAGGATTTTTCTTTTACGTGTGATTTACCCAACCCATTACAGATTACAGATACAGACAAAAATCACCCTTTAGCGCGTGTATGGAACGCACTGGGCAGAGCAGACGACCTAGTATGAAGAGCAACAACCGTAGCGAGTAGTATGAAAGACCAAAATGCTGCGTAAGGAGGTTGGTTTAGGGTGGCGGATGGGTCAAACACAGGACTTTCACCCAGGAGACCGGGGTTCAGTGGTGTAGTCTACGTGGTACACAGGTATAAAGGCAGTTACACACCAACCAGACGGCTGACTGTTGGCAGAAAAGGCCAAAAAAAAGTGCCTCGGAACACACCAAAGCGACGAGAAGTAATACGTCTCCATAACAGCAGGCGGCGCTAATCTGTATTGTCGCCCAAAAAATGAAAACCGGCAGCTGATTGGATGAACGGGTCACATGGATCTGGCTGCTGCTTCCGGATTTTGGATTTTTCAAACAGCCATTACTGGCGACTCATTCAGATTACGATCTCATGTTGTACTAAAATAGTTCACCGAAACGTGTTTCTGAAAACATTTTAAGAGAGAAATAGGCCGTGCAGTTGCTGAATCTGTCTTCATTTCAGATCGACAAAGGTCAGTTTAAAAGATTAGTCAGATTTTGAGAGGCTTAGTCACGCTCATCCCCCTTGCCGTTTCCGGGTGAGTCCCAACTGCCCTGTCTCCGACTGAGCATGTCAGGTCGGCCAAAATGAAGGCCGACGGCTCCTCCAACGGACGACGGCACAGAACACACCGAACAGACTTGAGTCACTGACCTCGCCAGACTGTCCAACGGCCGATTATTGGCCCGGTGTGTAACTGCTTTAAGAAAGCTCCAGGATTTCCATATACCCACTTAAAAATGCCCAATGACACGCAACAACATACTTTATTATATTTTTGATATATTTTGAATTGTCATCTGTGTTTCTTATTCGCATAGACTAAATAAAAGTATTCCCACCGTAAATTGGTGCATAAAAGTGTATCCGAATGCAGGAAATGAAGTCTTTGACGCTCAAAATAACCCTGGGGGAGGACACCCAGACCCCCCACTATGATATGCCTCCACTCCCCCAAAGGCAGATTCTGGCCAATATATTTATTTACAGTACACCCACTACATTAGACTACACCACTGCCAGGGTTCATGTTCCTATCTTGTCCCACGTGTCACAGAAAAACACATTTTATAACCCCACCCACAATTTTCCTAAACCTAAATGTCCCGTTCTTTTGCCACGTCGTGCAGTACGTCCCGAGCCAGAGCGTCAAAAGTGACGTCAAGAGTCCTGCTGCTAAAGGAGACTTTTAGCGTGAATAACAAACGCCACATGCACATGACCAAGCGTCTGTATTTTACACAATGGGGAGAGTGAGAATGTGTTGGATTCACCATGAGTGGATTTATGGATGATTATTCTCAATGGGCACTGACACAAACTTCTATCACAAACTGCTATCACTACAGAAATGTTGCTGTCAGTCGTGATGGAATAACTCAAGTATAGTTCCATGTCTCTTAAAGTTGCTTCGTCAGACAGCCCTTCATGACGAGGAACTGAAGCAGTTATCTCTGCTCTCTTCAAAGCCACCAGACTCCTTTGACAAAAAGTAATTTTACAATCGCAAAAACACAAGAGTTGCTGCTCTACCACTGCCTCCATCGCTTTGTGCGACTTTGGTGAATTCAAACCAAACCTTTATAACACCAAAGACACAATAACACAAAGAAACTAACCGATGGAGGCAGTGGTAGAGCGGCAACTCCCATGTTCTGAGAGGTAAAAATGATTGTTTTTGGCAAAGGAGTCTGGCAAGTGTTTGAAGTGTTCCAGTTCCAGGTAGATCCATTCAAGTCAATGGTTAGTTATTGATGCTTTTTGTCCTTCCTTCTCCTCATTGGCATTAATCACCCCTCATACACAGGCCCTGAGGAGACCATATCTAACAAGGACACCCGCTTTCGTCGCCTGTTTGATCCTGAAAGTGAAACTGTAAATTACGCAGTGAGAGACAAACCCCCATCTGGATTGCAGGCATTAACCCCTTCTGCCGTGATTGCTACAGTCATTAAGCCTTTAAGAAGAAGAAGAAGAAACTAATAATGACCAGCCTTCATCATAACCAGCAGAGACTTGATTGCACTTGCCTCTCTCTCACATTTTATAAAATGACTTCATTATAAAACCCTGTAACAGTAACACTTCGAAAGGAGAAAAAAAAAAAAACATGAATCGATCAATTTTCTAAAAAACGCCATTTCTTTCCGTCAATATTTTGCTCTATGATGATCTCTGACCGGATATCTCATTTATCCGTGATCATAATATATATTCACTTCAATATTAAATGATACAAATGTATTTTTCCCAAAAAAAAATCCAATTTTGGGTTCAAGACACTTTGAATTCACATTGAACCGTTTAAGTGTGACTGCAGCTTTCATCTGTTTGATTGTTTTCATCATGCTAGCCATCTGATTTAGACCAATCTAAAAATGTTTGGACTTTTAGACACAATGCAAAAGCGAAATAACTGAACCGACAGTGACATTTCTATTGTAACTAATCAATTTAACATGAAAAATGTAATCACAGAAAATCCCCAAACATTAGAAGATAAAGCACATACAAAAAAAAAACAAAAAAAAAAAAACACCTTATGCCTCTGCATGGTTTTGAATGAAAATCATTTATTTATAATAAAAGAAAATTGGTTTACTATGAAATTGTAACCGCTTTTAAATGTCATATTTCTATCGACTGGAGGTTTCTGGCTCTGAAGGAGTCCGTTTGTCTTTGGTTTGAACCGGCAGCTGAAATTCTATTCTGTAACCGTGTCTTGGTCTGGTTTAGGGGACAATTACACAGCATCTTTCATCATATAGACATATCACCCAATGCAGTCTTTTCACTCGCAGGCCTGTAGCACAGAGCGACGCAGCTCTAGATCGACATCTAGTGTCGAAAGCTGTCAATGACACATAACACCTATACTGGAAGGGAGGTTTTACATTTTATTTCTTTTTTTAAAAGTCTTACACATAAAAAAAACAGACATGTGGCAGTTGAATTTAACACGCCGTTGAATTAGTATTTTTTATTTTATTTTTTTTTACAAACTTGAGTGCTAGGATGTTAAAACCTCAGTGCGTGTGTGTGACATACACAAACACAGTATGTGCACTGAGGGAAACAAAACAAGCAAATTCATCACCCTGACCTGCACGTATGCTCCTGTGCGCGTGTGTGTAAGATATTGTCTGCGTGTGTGTGTGTGTGTGTATATGTGTGCAAGTAAGATACTGTGTCCTGTGTCTGTGTGCGTCTAAGCGTTGAGCCTCTCAGTCTCCGTCATCCTCACAGCCTTATCCTTATGATCCTCCTCGTCGTCGTCTCCAGGCACCTGAGACAGACAGGAAGACAGAGACCGACATAATTGAGTTTCTAGACTTTTACGACCCCATCTGCTCTCAAACATCCCTCCATCTTCCAGACTGAGTACAGTCTTAATTGTCGCTTTTCAAGGTGCACATTAGTAGCCGCTGCCTGGTTTCATTGATTTTTCTCGCCGTGCCATTTGTCTAAATGTCAACGTCGTCCAGGTCCCTCTGAAGCGCTGCATGTACAGTATTGTGCATTTGCCCTTTGTTCAAATGCATATTAAAAAAACTTAAGGATGAAAAACTGCAGAAAAAATTACTTATTATGCAAGCAGAGGATCAATCAAGTTTTTTTTTTTTTTTTTTTTTTTTTTAAGAGACAGGTAGTAGTAAACATGGAACAAAAAACATTACATGGTTATGAAAATATTTGCTCAGTGTACTTCATTTCTTTAATGTCTAATTTTTTTTTATGAATTAACAGTTAACAAGTCAAATGATATAATGTTGAGCAATGTTTTTATGTTTTTAATTGAATTCCTTTGTATCAAAAAGTACAACTCTTTTAAAAGTAGACTGGATCATTACTGGAAAGGGTATTTTTTGCCTAATTATGATGCTGATTATTGCTCTTTTGAACAAGCATTATATGCGTTATTTTGTTGTATTGTGTGTTTGGGTTTGTTGTAGTTGGAGAGTCTGGTGTGGCAGATTTATATCCTGTACCAAAAATAAATATATAAAATCAATATAAAAATGCATCTTTTTTGTCATAAACCACAAAAAGAAGCATAAATCTGCATTTCCTTCAACAAAGTTGACATAATAGTCCTATTAGATTGTGCACTTATACCTAACGTACAAAAAACAAAAGCATGGTGAGCCACAGACTGTGTGTGTGTGTGTGTGTGTGTGTGTGTGTGTGTGTGTGTGTGTGTGTGTGTGTGTGTGTGTGTGTGTGTGTGTGTGTTGCATTGTGGGGAAATCTAAATGACGTCAGCCCAAAGCGAAAAGGTGTGACATCACCCAGGACGGACATATTTTGAATGTAAAAATAGGAATTTATGTAATATTGTAAATCTCTTCATTTTATTAGGCAAGTTCCATATCCACAGAGCAACATTTTCCAAATCAACACCATGTTTTAAACTATTCCAAATTGAAACTGACATATACTTTGAGTCTCTTAAATTGGTAACAAATAAGAAAGGTATTTTAACAACCGATAGCTACTCAAAATTATTTAATTAAGAACTCCTGCTGTCATTATCATTAATGTAGTTTGCAAGTCTGTCACTTATTTACTTATGTATCTTTTTATTTGTTTCTGTTTAACTTATTACTTAGATATTATTTGTAATTATTTGTGTATAGTTTTATGTTTACGGACTGATGACTGAATGTTTGTTGGTGACATCATGTGGTGGTGAAGTGTCTCCACCTGGTGGTCAGACAGCAGCATCGTCTCATCAGCATCACAGTCACTGAGCTTCTGATTGTTAGTGCGACGGCGCCATCTGGTGGTCGACAGATTAAACGCCACATCGGGAGGACGTAACAGGAAAAGATGCTTCACCTACTTCATTTTGTTTAAAAAGTAAATTGCAAAATGTCTTGAGGGTGAAGGTTTATTTTTTTAGGTTTATTTTAATGTTCCATTTTAAAACAATACATAAGGAACTACGTAATTTGATCAGAAGCAAAAATGAATTTGCTTGAAAGACCTGCCTCTTTTAAACCCAGATACAATTTAAATGATTATGTATTATTGAAAAGTTTAGTCTCCATAGAGTGGCTTGCATAAGTTTACACACCCATGCTAAAGTTGACTAAAAAGAGGAATAAAAAAAAAAAAAAAAAAAAAGGAGGACAAATCCAACCTTTAAAAAGGACACCAATTTTCTTTGTGAATGAATAATGTATCGTAAATAAATAAAATGTTCTTCCTTAAAATACAGGGGGCATAAGTAAGTACACCCCTATGTTAAATTCCCATAGAGGCAGGCAGATGTTTATTTTTAAAGGCCAGTTATTTCATGGATCCAGGATACTATGCATCCTGATAAAGTTCCCTTGGCCTTTAGAATTAAAATAGCCCCACATCATCACATCCCCTTCACCATACCTAGAGATTGGCATGGTTTTATTTCAGTTAGCCTAATAGCTGGTTTGATTTGCATTGAGAGATGATTTTATGGAAAGAACCACATGTCAATCTCTAGGTATGGTGAAGGGTATGTGATGATGTGGGGCTATTTTAATTTCTAAGGAAATTTATCAGGATGCATAGTATCCTGGATCCATGAAATAAAAACTATACCTGCCTCTATGGGAATTTAACATAGGGGTGTATGGACATGTCCCCTGTATTTTAAGGAACATTTATTTACAATACATTCATTCACAAAGAAAATTGATGCGCTGCATTTTTTTTAAGTTAAGACATTACAATCAATTTCCAAAAGATGTTTTTTATTCCTCTTTTTAGTCAACTTTAGCATGGGTGTGTAAACTTATGCAAGACACTGTATATGGAGAACTTCGGAAACTGGCAAAGATACTTCATCTTTGTGGTCAAATTAGAATAGAATAGTTTGTCATTGCTTTGCAGACAACGAAAAGCAGTATTCTTGAGAATTAGCAGTAAAATGTTTCAGAAACTACAGATGGGTAAAATAAAGGGTTATCTGGTTGCGTTGAACTCACCTCCCAGTAGATGTTGTCCTCAAAGCAGATGGTGTCAGGAGGAGCCCCATAGATAGGAAGCTTCAAAAGGAAACCTGTGCAAGAGAAGACAACTTGGCATTTCATATTTTCTTATGACCTCTGTTTGGAGAAAGTACAGTAAAGAATGAGCTGATTAGAGCTTCAACAAAAAAACACAAGAGTTTTCAAAAGACAGAATCCTGCCAGCTGAGAAAATAGCACCTGCATGCTCATTACACAATAAATAAATTACAAAATAATTATGTCAATGAATCTTCCCAGCAAGTGCCGATTCATCTGGAATCTAAGTTTATTAGAGGCTAAATATTATTTAAAAGTAGTTATTTTAGCAGTGTTTCAGGGATTGTATGTCAATGTGGTGTCATGATTCACATTGAAATACAGTTATTGAGGTGCTTTTTAAACAGCTGTTATTTTGAAACAAGACCTCTAATAAACCCCTAACCATATCAAGCCCAGATTTTACACTCTTGTTTGTGAATCAATGCTGTGTTTACTCTGTTGTTCAAATGTCCAGTTTGAAAGTTCTTTATCAGAATAACTATAAATGAAGATGTGACACATACCGACGATAAGCCCTCCCACCAGGGCCATGCCAAGGGTGACAGCGAGGGAAATGGCCTGACGGACACCCTGGTAAGACGCTGTGATGTCTCCCTTTGCCACATCTGGGAACACGTCTTCCATACTGAAACACAGAAGAGGGAATATATGGACAGGGCTTAGTCTCGCTAGGGTTAGGGTTTAAACTCTGATAACAAATTGAAAACGTAGTAACCAACAGACTTTACATAACACTGATCAACGCGTTCTCATGAACGAAAACTTATACACAATATCTATGATATCCTCCGAAATTACGCCGGCTGGTCACATGACGTCTGGTCACGTGACAGTTAAGTTTAGCAGTGGTGGGGGACTCAAGTCGCACGACTTGACTCGAGTCGGACTAGAGTCGCAAGTCTCTCAAGTCCTCAAATTTGCGAATCTAGTCAGACTCGATTTGGACTTGGTATTCAAGACTTGACTTAGACTTGACAGATTGGGAAGCCATAAATAATGCTTGGAATACATGATTATGTAGTTGATGACCGTAGTAAGCAGAGAACAGCGGACAAGACTCACAACATCTTACTTCATCCGTCACTACCAAAGCCACAAAGAAAGGTAATTAATTGGCCGGTTAAACATTAGGTAGAAAGCAAATTGAAAAAGCAAAAAAAAAAATGACTTGACTTGCTGGACTTCTAGCAGGGAATCGACTTGCTTGAGTCTCACCACAGTGACTTGAGACTCGCTTGTGACTTGCACGTGTGACTTACTCCCACCTCTGAAGTTAAGGTCTTTAGAGTTCAGTTTAGCCAACAAAAGGTCATAGTCACAGGGCGACCACAGTTTAGTTTAGTCACCAAAATGACCAGTTAATGTTAGAAAAGCGATTGTGGTTTGGATTAAAACACCGGTCCCCTTAAGTAGTACTCCCAGGACACGAACACGCGTTTCCTGGGTAAAAGTCTTGTGTTTTCCCCTTAACTTCTGAGACACAAACTCCGCTCCCCTGCTTAAAAAGCCCTGTGTTTTAGGACCCACCGATCCAACCCCACTTCCAACGCGGACCTGAGCAAGTTATACAGCGGCAGTCAATGTGGTGCATAAAGTAATAACTACGTGGAATACAGATGAATTACAGTGCATTACTTTTCTTGGTGATATATATGAATGGTTCATGAGAACAGCCTGCACTGACACCACAGATTTAGTGTCTTTTAGCAGCTCCTTGCATGTTGACTTTGCATTAAATGAGGAATGTAAGACCAGCCTGAAGAAAGCAGCCTGAAGAAAGCAGCCATCTGTCAGCGATGTCAAAGAGATATTATCTGCAACTGAGAAAGCTCCTGCAGTAAAACTCTGAGATTATCTTACTCAAGCTGAAAAATGTTGAAATGCGGGACTAACCACTGCTGTAAACAGTAGTTACAGCTTGTCACGGCACACATGCTCAAGGTTAATATCATTTGTAATTCCTATGAGAAAATGCATACAGTGTGCAGCCGAAGCAGAGACTTGAGGTGACACTGAGCCGACCAAGCAGAGTTTCACTGAACACTGATGCTTGATTTTAAACAATGTTTGGCTTTTGCATTCATATAAGTACGCAGACTGACACAGACAGAGACAGAAAGACAGACAGAAACACACACAGACAGACCCACACAGACATTGTCATTGTACATGGAATCATACAACAAAATTGTGAATGGGATAATGTGGTAGCCATCAGGTGGTGAAAACGGCCACACAAGGTGTTTTTTCAAGCAGCAATTACACCTTACATTCACAATAGTGATGGTGCCCTCTTGTGGCCGTAGTAATTATGACGGAGCAAAGCAGAAAGCAAGGTGATAAAGTAGTAGTAGTAGTAACTTTCCGGAATAAACAGAGCTACACATGTTCAGCTTCACATGCTTTGGAAATTGGAAGTGAAGTAAATGACTTTAGCCCAAAACTTTACCAAGTAGTTTTTGTGCCTTAACGTGCCCAAACTCTGACCGGTAGTGTGTTTAAAACCGCTACGTTCTCTGGTTTAGATACAGTACCAGTCAAAAGTTTGGATGCACTTTTCCATTCAAGCGAATGAGACAGCACATATTAAATGTTTACCCTTTGCCATAAACATCTGTGGTTGCCACGGCTGCAGTCACCGCTCCCACAATAGCGCCCAGGACGCCGGGCATGCCGTGCAGGTTGTGAACCCCACAGGTATCTTGGACCTTCAGTTTTTCCTCCAGGATGGGCTGAAGGGGAGAAGAAAAAGAAGAAGAGACAGTGCAGATTATGTGTGACTGTTGTGGATAAAACTGGAGGAGAAAAATCACAGCCTAAAATACACATCTTTCATTTTTAACATTTGGTGATCATTTATCCACCGTTACCAGGGCTGCAACTAAAGATCATTTTCATTGTCGATTAATCTGTGGATTATTTTCTTAATGGATTAGTTGTTTTGGTCTCTAAAATGTCAGAAAATGGTGAGAAATGTGGATCAGTGTTTCCCAAAAAGCCCAAGATGACGTCCTCAAATGTCTTGTTTTGTCCACAACTCAAAGAACTTCAGTTTACTGTCAGAGGAGAGAAGAATCTAGAACAATATTCACATTCAACAAAGCTGCAATCAGAGAATACAGGACAAAATGACTCAAACCGAATAATCGATTATCAAAGAAGTTGGCGATTAACTTAAAAGTTGACAACTGATCAATTAATCTTTGCAGCTCCAACTGTTTCATGAACACTAATATTTTTTGTAAAGGTGGCTCTCAGTGGAAACACTACATTTTCGAGGCAGTGAGTGGTACAGCAGATTGTGTTTGATTGCAGCGGTAATGAAATGTATGACTACAACAGCGCTCTAAAATATCCCAGATCTAAATTGAAATTAAACTGAAACAGGCTTTCTGAGTGCACTGCTGCCACTTTGTTATTAGATTTGACCATTTCAAAGCTATATGACAGCAGAAACAATTGACACTAATAGAATCTTTTTTTAACCCATTAGCTGAAAATGAACCATTCAAAGTCTCCTTGCTCCCCCCCCCCACAAGATCTGCCGCTATGCGTCAGTACCGTCGCTGACTTAAATCATAAAATGCTGAATCATCCTTACGGAGAGGTACTTGTAGCCCAGAACAGAGATGATGCCGGCCAAGAAACCAACGATCATGGAGCCGACCGGCGTCAGCATCATTTCACCAGCTGTTCCTGCTGCGACTCCGCCGGCCAGGGCAGCATTTTGGATGTGGACCTAAAGAGGAGGAAAAGGGTGAGACTTCATCGGCTACATGTTTAATGTCTTTTAATTAAGCATAAAATACAAAAACGTACAGCCCTGCACTGTACCTGGAACTATTGAGTATATTGAGTTCCTGGTTAAGTTTTCCTGGGAATTTTGTGATATAAAAACTTGTTTTTTTACTTCAATATATGGACACAACAACAAAACAAAACAAAAATACTTTAAATGCATAGGCCTACATAATCTAGAAAAGTCAACATGAATAATTTACACCATTATGTTGAGAATTATTTTTAAGTATAATTGCCAACGAGACTGTCGTGCCCCAAAAAAACGACCACGTAAGTCATTTGTTCAAGCAGCAATTACGACTCAGTTACATTAATAGTGGTGGCACCCTCTAGTGGTTGTAGTAAATATGTTGGGTGCAAAGCAGGAAGTAAGGTGATGAAGTATAAGAAATGCATAACCGGAAGTGATGTAAAAAAAACAACAACTGATTAACCCAAACCACAATCTTTTTAACTTTACCAAGTAGATATTGTGCCTAACCAAACTGACCGTTTAACAATGCTAATGACGCGTTTCAAACCACAACTGTTACGTTCTCTGGTTTAGAGACGAGGATGGAAAACGCTCCTTTGGGTCATATTTCCTGCCATGGCTCAGGGCCACGCTTATTTCTGAAACGCTCCTGTGGGTCGTATTAGAGGGAGAAATAAACAACCTGTATTGACGTATGGTTTGGAGAACTTGTTGGAGTTAACGGTTATAAAAACAGTATGAAAAAATAAATCTAATTTAAAGAGTTGGAGACTTTTTATGGTCTCTGGGCGGGATGCATTAAGAGACTTTGACTTGTGACCTCAGTATTTTTAAAGTCCTGGCAATGGCCCCGGTTACAGGCTGACTCTAGCAGTTTAAGAGCCACAAGGTGGCTCAGTGGTTAGCACTTCTGCCTCACAGCAAGTAGGCTCGATCACCAGTCTGGGCAGAGTTTGATCCCCGGTCCAGGCAGGGAGTTTGCATGTTCTCCCCGTGTTTGCATGGGTTTCCTCTGGGTGTTCCGGTTTCCTCCCACCATGTAATTAGGACTACAGTTGAACATTAGCGATCTGGCCAACACTGGCGCATTTACAGAAATGTTGATTAATGTGCATTATCCTAATCTAAATAAATAAATCTTAAAACAACAATTAGAGACAAACTAGATCACTGTGGCTTAAAGGTCACTGAGTGAAGAAAATATGATCATCAGCCAACTTAAAATATTTTTGCACTGTCACATTAAATCTTGCATGGTGCACATAAGTTGAAAAGTCCAAGTATGTTGCGTTTTTGAACTCATCTAAAAATCACAGATGGGAGAGTACAACAAACACACGTAGCTTTTCTGTGCCAAAGACCCAGTGATAACAGGATGAAGTACAGGAAGAGAAAAACAAGCTGATATCATGAACCTCTGCAGCAGGTAATCAAAACCGCCCAGAACACCCAGGGTGCGATTTGCCGGGGGGCGGGATGTGTGGGATTTCCCCCTTTCAGGTCTATATATCCCGGCCTCTACTGAATTATTTATTATCTCTGGTGGGGACAAAATGTATCCCCCCTCAAAGTGATCAATGCTACTTCACCAATAGACCATTATATACCTAAAATAAAAGTATTTTAAACTAAGTAAAGCGCTGTAACGTGAACAGTCTATAGAACGATAAAATCCGAGCGGCAGTTGCTGGTTGAATTTAGCCGCTAAAGAACTCCGGGACGCCGGCTACCAGCAGCAGTTGTTTAGCTGCCAATAGGTGACTGAGCCGGCTACAGGCACCGCCAGATGACGGCCCTTTCAGGGGCCATGGTAGTGGAGTTTAGTCAGAAAATGTGAGCGTTATACGGCGATGAGTTATGGAACCCACGCAACTTCTAGGCAAGACCCGCCCTTCAATAGCATTCGCACGCTACTGTTGGCCAGACGTCCATGCTTACGCAAGGTAACGTAACCTGATTTGTTCAGGTCCTATCCCCTGACCAGTCGGCTATCCTAACCCTAACTACTTGAGGTCAATGCCTAACCCAAACCAATCGGGCTGCTTCGTAGGGCAGGACTTGCCTAGAAGTTGTAATATTAAAGTTCATAAGTAAGTGTTTTGGCATGCCTTAAGTGGCACTTTATCCATGGTATTGAAAGGCAGATTGAATTCTTGCATGTGTTTTGTTGGGGATGTTTTTTGATCATGCACAACAAAACACATGCAAGAACTCAATCCCGCACCCTGCTGGTACCCATCTACTGAGCATCATTGATAAATTGGCGAGGTGAGGAGCCCGCAGGACATTAAACACAAAACTCATCCCAGCGACAGCCTGTACTCCGTTCACCCTGCTGCCGTCTGGCAAGCCATACCGCTGATAGGATACCGATAAGTATCCGCTGTCGTACCACCAGACTACAGAGCAGCTTCTTCTTTCTCTTAGACTGCGAGACTCAGACTCGCGAGAATGTAAAATAACAATAAATTAACCTTGTAAAAATTAATCAACCCATACTAACTTCGCTAAGTTAGCCAGCTGACCCTCTATGATTATATATTAGTGCATTTCTAAGCACACGTTTTCTCAAATAAATCACATTTCCTCGTACAAGGATAATTTCGCTAGAAAATATAATCTATGTGCTTGCAAAGAATTGTTTTATGCACTCACAATCAATCATCATCCACTCAGAAAAGAAACAAATATAACACCTTCTGAGTTAAATTCAATAGTGGCCTTCAAGTACAGTAGAGTGAGTGTGTGTGTGTGTGTGTGTGTGTGTGTGTGTGTGTGTGTGTGTGTGTGTGTGTGTGTGTGTGTGTGTGTGTGTTTTGAGCATGCAGAAGAAACACGTCTTTTTGGGAAAGGTCATTTTGGTATTTGTCTAAGAAAAAAAAAAAAAAAAGAAATCTCCCCCCACAAAATCTGTTTTAATAACCTATTGTTCTGCCCTCCCTAGGTTACTGCTGCTAATTCCCGAAGGTTTGACCACAATCAGGAAAGTCCCATCTTGATATCAGGATGATTTAGAGTTGACATCTGAGCAAGACCGCAATGATTCACTGTTTGACTCACATTAGCCTCCATGTGTTTTTTTTTTTTTTTTTTTGGGGGGGGTGTCTTCATGTGACACATTCAGCTTTTCATTATCTTTGAGTAACTCTGTCATGAGGTTTAAACTATTAAGATCCACCCTGCTGACAAGATTTTAAGATGTTACCAAAATCTTTCTACAGTAGTTCTCTCAGATTCTTGTCTTTCACTTGATGAAGACAGCAAGATAATTATATTACACCTGCTGTCAGGCTGCTATTTTTTTAACCTGGTTGATTGTGAACTAGAAGCCATCATCTTTTACTTCACCAGCTGAGAATCACTTCCTGAGGAGCATTTTGATTCAATTCAATTCTTAAAGTTGGCGATCCAAATCATAGAGAATGTCCTCCGCCAGGTAGTTATGACCAGGGTTGGGTACCGAAACCCGGCTCCACTATGGAACCGGATCCTACGCAACCGGTAGGAATCGGACCGGATTAGAACGCAAATTTCGGGTTCCTCATTTCGGTTCCACTTAATGTGTCGACTGTAATATTTTCCCTCTGTCACTCCGAAACGGACGTAAAAATATCACACTTTCTCTGTAGTCTACTGTTAGCTAGCTACCGTAAATGTAGGCTACTTTTAAAATGCCGTATTTTCCATCTGGGCTCACCAAAACGGATGTAAAAGCATATTACAGCTACCACATCTGTAAAAGAGCCTTTCTTTGAGGTCATTTTTCAGTTTTTCCAAGAATCGGTTTAGGAATTGGAATCGTTTTAAAAGTACTGGTTCGGCATCAGAATCGTAAAAATCAAAAACGATACCCAACCCTAGTTATGACGGGAGCAAAGCAGGAAATAAGGTGATTAAACATAAGAGTGCCAACTTTCCACATAAGGGTTCTCCCGGCAGGGTGGGGTTCCAGTCTGGTTTGAAAATTAAAGTAAACGTTGAATTTTTTTTAAATTACTGAACGTCACGTTTAGCGTACTTCCGGAAGTGAAGTACTCTGATTTTAACCCAAACCGCCATCTTTTTCTAAACCTGATCAAGGTTTTTTTTGCCTAAACCTAACTGCGACCAGTTTAAGACACGTTTAACATCTCAACCTTTACATTCAAAACTGCAAGCGTTACATTCTCTTGTTTAGATATGAGGTTGAACTCCCGCCACCACTAGGGGCATAATTAATGAAACGCTCCTGTGGGTCGTATTAGAGGGTAGGAACAAACGTCTCATATCGTCGTAAGGTTTGGAGGACTTGTTGAAATCATAATCGTGTGTCCTCACCATGTCCAGCTTGCCGTCGTGTGCTGTGACGGCGGACATGCCGTATGTGGCCAGAGTGCAGGCTGCCAGGGAGTAGTAGGTGTTCATGGCTGTGCGGTGCTGGTCGTCTCCATGAGCTGTGACGGCAGAGTTAAAGCTGGGCCAGAACATCCACAGGTAGATGGTACCTGAGAAGCACAGCAGTTAGGACAGCATTCAGTTGGTTTATCTAACTATAAATAAGAACTGATCTCATATTGACAAGTCCGGCTGTCTCTGAAAGGAGCACATGCTGCTGTTTAATAAGTAAACTTGTGTTTTAAATGCAAGTTTGGATGACGACATCAGGACTTAAATTAAGGTAAATCCCAGTTAAAGGGGATGAGATACAGCCCCATTTTTGCTATTACTTTTTGCACTTGTATTTGGTATCAGAGATGGTACAAAGTCATTGTTTTTCAAGTCCCAAAACAAGCCCAACAAGTCGTAAGGCCAGTCAGAGGGCTACACTTTTGTGGGCTAAACTGTGTTTGTTTGCTAAACAAATTATTATGCGCACCTGCACCTCTGGACGAAACGTGCCCTACAACAAATCAGAGCAACGGAGCGAGGTAGGCCTGTAGGTATGCACAACACATGCAAGTTGGCTTGGTCTGTTTTTGAAACAAATGGCTAACTGGTCACATACTTTCTCAAATAAGTTAAAGAAATGTGTTTCTGAAAACATTTCAGAGAAACAGGCAGAACGGTTCCAGAATTTTGATTCATATGCGATCTAGCATCGCCCTTTGACAGTTTGATCCCAGGTTCGTGAGTCTGGGTGCTGGATGCAGTATGCCAGTAATATTCGGTAACTACGTTCAGTCAGCATGACGCTCCTCTGTCATCTTAAACCCGCCCTATGTGAGATAAACAGTTGAGACTGGTCCACCTGGGGCCTGGCCAGCTGGAAATCTGTCTGAATGTGAGGCGGGCCAGACGTATCTGCCAGAGCCAATGAAACATGAGCTTGCAGATTCGTCTGGTTCCTGGGCTAGACAAACTCACCCTTTCCTGCAGCTAACACAATGTGGTTGGCTTTACGGATTGATCTGCAATATATCTGTTGTCTGGAAAATAAGACTTAATTGTCACACTCTTAAGTAACATAACCCTTCATCTAAAGGATTGGAGTGGAAAAAAATATCCAAAAAGGCTAAAAAGCAGTCGTGAGTCATAAAGTCAAATTCATTTTGAGTTAAGTCATCAGATTAATGAGACAAGTCTGACTTGAAGTCAAATCCCATGTGTCCAGTCACACTTCTGTTTGGTATCAAACAAAACCAATGTAGAGCAGATTCATACTCAACTATTTACAGTATGGAAGAAAAGCATTGCTGCACTGATCGCAATGGGTTTGAAGGTTTAAGTGTATCACACCTATGAACACACCCTCGACACCCATCTGTGATGTAAACATGCACAGCTGTATGTTTTGAATTGCTCAACTACAAACGGTTGGACAGAGCATGAAGCAACCACTCAATTGCAACACAAGCAGAATTGTCAGTCTTAAAACTGAAAAACAATCTTCTGGAAAGTAGACACTAACTTTCCAGCGTTGGTAGACTTACCGATCATAGCGAACAGGTCAGAATGGTAGACAGAGCAGTTTTTGTGTTTGCTCTTATCCAGGTTGGGCCGGTACAGGACTCGGGTCACCGTGAGGCCGAAGTAGGCTCCAAACGTGTGGATGGTCATGGAGCCTCCGGCATCCTTGGCCTGAAACAAAGATAGCCACAATCTTTGTTGAAAACAGGATATATTTTATGAACAGCGATAAGTTTTTTTTTTTTTTTTTTCCAATCTTTGCTGTTAATCAGTCCTTGCCGACTGTGCCGTTTTGCACTGCAGATCACACAACAGACATCACATTATAGTATAGTATGCGTTTTTTGCAACTCACCCCCAGAATGGACAGCAGGATGAACTCATTGACTGCAAACAGTGTGACCTCGAATATCGCCATGACCAGCAGCTGGACAGGGCTGGTTTTCCCCAAAACAGCTCCAAATGAGATAAGCACAGCACCAGTGCAGAAATCAGCATTAATCATACTGAAAGAAACAGAGTTTGATAAAGACATTACTACAGTAGGTAATAAGTAGGGCATGGACAACTAAAATGTAGCCTATAATGTTCTGTCAGAAGTTTTCACTTCAACTCGATGGATATTTCTGAAGTTGTATATATATTGAGTTGTTGTCATCAAGTGACAAAAGTTAAAATCAAGTATAAAGAGAGAGTGACATGTTTGTGTCTTTGTGGACTTTCCAACATGTCTCAGGATGTTTGCAGACCTGCTCTAAAATGTAAGCTTAAAACAACCAGTTAGTTTACAGATTTTGCATGGTCAACATATTGTTTGTACAGTATGTACGGTATGTGTCAGTGGTGTGTGGGCATTCATACATGTACAGTATGATTATATACCTCTCCACCCCGATGTGGATCTTGCCTCCATGCATTCCGTGGAAGAAGCCCTGCATGAGCGTAGCCCACTGCAGAGAGAAGGCTGCAATCAGGAAGTTGAAGCCTACGCTGCTGAAGCCGTAGCGCTGCAGGAAGGTCATGAGGAAGCCAAAACCGATGAAGATCATCACGTGCACATCCTGGAAACCTGCACAACAGAGAGAACACCAGCTGAGAATATGGAGTTTCATGTTTTCTTGTTTCATGTAGTGAAGAGGCAAAATGGACCCAGAAGGCAGAAAGACCGAGAGTATGTTGACCAAAACATGAAATAAAAAGTAGAATGAAAAACTAATTACACAAGTGGAGGTCCACAAGGATCAACTAATTGATTCCTCGACTTACCACTACACCGCTAAATCTACTAAGATGTAAATGTCCATTTACTTGGAAAAAAACCGTGTACAATTCGATCAACGGCTATTTACAATTGTAAAGTAGAAGGGCACTCTGAGAGCTCAGACCTCCACCAAGGCCTTCCCTATCTCGCAATGTAAACGTTTTGACTTGAGGGGGGGGGCGTTCATATGAACTTTCCCAGTCGGAAACTCATTTTTGTGATTCTGATACCACTTACAGCACAAATGCCCTATCTTGCAGTTTTAATGAAAGTAAAAAATATTAGACCCACCCAGTGATTCAGATCCGCTCCAAAATCGAACGGGTTCTTGGCCCATGCTGCACCCTTCCACCATGTTTTATGAAAATCAGGCAAGTAGATTATCCGTAACACTGCTGTCCTAATAATAGGCCTAGTTGTTAAACTTTTAACTTCCCGCTTTGTCCCTTTTGATTTTAACCTTAGAGTTATTGTAAGAATTATTAAAAGATGAAAAATAAATGTTCACCAACTCGTTCAATGAAAAGCCTCGTGGTAAAGTGCAAAGAGCACTTCAGTGAGGATACCAGTCATTTAGATTGACCTCATATTTGCTCTTCAAAACACCTCTATCAACAAAACACCAGATTACTGCCAACAACAACTACAACTGAGTCACTTGAGGGCTTTGTCATTGAAAACAGACTCTGAATGAGCGCGGTTACATAAGCTTTAGTCAATGGGAACTTCATGTTCAGCTGTGACTCAGCCCTGTACAGCGGTCTTCCTTACTGATATTCATGTTTTGAAACTCATTACTTAAACAAATTATCATCTGAGTCTATTGCCAAAATATAGTTGGTCCACCGTGTAAATGACTGGATAATGAACTCTCTCAACGTGCAGACTGATGTCCACTTCCACCCTCATTGTCTTGGTTAGAACAGTTTGTGAGCACTGCTTTCTAATGCTCCTTATTTGTCCCAAACTACCACAAACAATATTGTACTGTGCCATGGCTGCTGTCACCATGGTGACCGTTCATTGGCATGGCCGGCCGGAGGTGTTGCCAGTGTCCCCATTGGCATTTTGGCCCAGATACATGCACTGATATCCCGGAGGACCCCATAAAATCAAAGCAATGACAGACTCTGCTGGGCAGAATTAGAGTCTCTGTCATTTGAGTAGTGATGAAGCTAAACTAATATTATCTGCTGATGTTCATTAAAATTTGACCATTTGCAGGGTGAGGAATTTCAACAAAATGAGATTGTTGTATTTAAGCTCATTTTGACCATCATGGGAAAGTAAAACTGATTAAATCTGTGCTAAAGAAAAAAAAAAAAAAAAAGACAGTTCATATCATCTCAAAACAAAACAGCCTTAGGGGTTAGGTTATTAAAAAGTCAGCAAATATGAAAATATCAGCATGGCTGGATGCCACTCTGGCAAAGAGGTAGAATATAGTTTGTTATTCAGAGTAAACAGGCTAAGATAAAATGTAATAGAATTTGTAACTAATTAAAATTGTAAAAAAAAAAACTACCCTCTTGTTCAATTGAGACTGGACCCTTTGAAAAACGGTCCCATAGGTTGTTTGTTTAACCGCCAATTACGTCTCATATGAACGTTTAAAGTGGTGGCGCCCTCTAGTGGCCTCATAATTATTGCGGGAGCAAAGCAGGAAGTAAGGTTATGAAATTTGTGTCCCTGATTTTGAACTACCCCACAGTCCAATTAAGACTGTTCTCCCCTGGAAAACGCTCCCATAGGTTGTTGTGTGACCTCTGTTTTACTTCAGGTGATCTGCTGCACATCAGACTTCTGAGGCATATTTCCAGTTGACAAAACATCCTTATCTCACAGGTACGTATAGGACACACAATGCATTGAAACCACCAACACAAGTTTGCCCAATAACCTGGAGTGTGTGAACTTGCCTGTTTATTGTACAATTGTTTCCAAGCGTGCAGTAAGGATGGAGGATGGAGGTTGTGTAAACAACACTGAAACATGAAGGTGCACTTCTGTGTCAGCTCCGGTGACAATTAGGGTGTCGGATTACAGATTGTCTGAAGCCATTGACCTACCAACTTCCAGTACGTTTCTCATCTTTTGACCGGACAGATAAGGACTTTTGTCTGTCAGGAGTAACAGCAGAAGTGTGGTTTGTTTAATGAAAACATGTTAGGAAACGGGCTGAAGTGGACAGTTGGGTAAGTTAAATGTTGGACTTTGACACAAGCAACTGCAGGTCTCTTGTGTTCTACCAACTGTCAATATTGATTGCTTTCATTCCTGACCATGGTCTAACTAACCTTGACAGTAGTTCAGTTGCCTAAAGGCGGATTTATGGTTGTATGGAGGCTCGACGCAGAGCTTACGCCATAGCCTACGTAAGTGGGCTGAGGTTTACTGAGTGTGTACCGATTGAGTGCTGATTCTGGGGGCATAGACGAGAAACAAATTGTCTCCCCAAGGAAAAGGTAACCCTCTCCTTGATTTCATGTTGTTTATGGAGAAGGAGAATCCAGAAATTAGTAGAGGGAAATGCACACACACACACTTAAGTAGTCTACCATCTACAAATCAGGTCATGCATGGAGGTTTGTGAACCTGAATTTCTAGTTTCAGGGCTCCTCCTACAGCATTTCTAGCTGCCATCACACGCATGACTGAAACAAGGTGTGTCAGTATGAGTCTTGTCTCCGTGCCAATGTCAGATGACATTCTCATGTTGGTTTTAGAAATGGATACAACCGCTCTTGTGGGATTTTGATTGCACTATTGTAAAATAGTTAAAGATAAATTAATAACATCATCCACTTCCCACATGGTCTTCAAAACATTTAGAAAAAATATTTTGTGAAGGATTAATCATTTTGTGCATCTTTTATTCATTCCCTTATTGTTCCCCTGTAACATCTTAATTCTTCTTTTTAATGCATCTAAAATCATTTCAACCTGAGAAGAAAACCATTATGGGAAACAATGAATCTGAAAATGAATACTGAATGTTAGGAATCCGTTACATTCCATTCTGTGAAAACTATGAACAAAGCCTCTCTCATCCGTTTTGATGATTTGTATCATAAATTTGCATCACAAATTGTTACTGTTCTGTTTTCCGAAGACCCAACCTTGAACCAATCCTCCTTTCCTCTGAAGCCCATTTCTTATCCATCTACTCTCAAATCACGTTCAAGTCAAGTGAATGGAGCGATTGTTAGAAAATGTATATTTCCTTTTGTGTAATTAACAGCATTGGAACACTGAACTGAACTCTGCCTCGTGTCGCTGCAGGTTGTTCAGCCCGAGGTTGTATGCTTTACTTTCAGGTGAACAGTTCAGTGAGTGACAGTTAGCTGCCTGCAGGGCGAAGGGTTGCATGTTGGGAGATTTAAACAATGTTAAGAGCACATCCGTCTCTCTCTAGATTCTCCGCATTGTCTGCTCTGCCCCGAGACGCCACCCCACACACCTGAGAGAGAGAGAGAGGCGCCCAGGTAACATCTGACAGTGTCTGACCTGTGAAGAAACACCCCCACCAACCCTCAGTCATGTCACCTAACTCTTAAGGTTGTTTTGTTAAGGTGGAACTGTGAGGAGATGAGGGGCTCAGTGAATTGTATTACAACATGTTCTAACTGTTACAACTGCAACAAACAGAAATGTAAAAAAAATTTAAAAAAAGCAGTGGTTGTCTGCAAAAATGTTCAGTAGTTTTCATGAAAAATAGTTCATTAGTTGTTTTTACTTAATTTATGTGGCATTATGTTTTTCAAATAGCATTTTTAGAAGATATCCACATTTTTTTTTAAGAAAAGGATTGTATGAAAAACAAGTTCTGACATCTGAAGTCTGAAATTCAAACTACACTGCTATATGTTCATTGTGGGCAGAACATGCAGCCTTGTATTGATTGGTTAAGATTAGCCAATGGTATCAATGCTAGTAATGGATGGATTATGAGACAATGGGCCCCTGGGCACAGACACCACCTCTCCTACATAAAGACAGACTTTGTGAAGCTTTTGCATCTTTTTGTGGCGTTTTGTTTTTTTCAACCCGTAAAATACTGACACTTGGTCACTGGCTCTCAGTGTCAGATACCGACGCAAAAGGCCCCCTTCAGCGCAGGACTTTCACCCAGCAGATTGGGGTTTGGGTCATGTTCTAGTCCCGCGTGTCACTTAAACATACTTGTTATGCCCTGCGTCTGACTAAGATGCAAAAGGAGACTTTTTGCGTCTGTAACTACGCCAAAGGACGCTGACCAAGCCTCGGTTTTGGACACATTGTGTCGGGAGTGAGACTTTTTTTGTGTAGTCATTTTGCATCTTTTCATGGTTGTTGTGCATCTCTTCGGGTGACATTTTGCAGGTGAAGGCCAGGGGGGTTCCCCAGGCCTGTGAGGTCCATTCAGTAATCCATTCATGTCAATGTGGAAAAACAACTGTGTGCAGTAAGTTTTAATGGAGAAATGTATTTTATCAAAAGCTGTAATGAGCATTTTACCGCCTGTAATCAGCACCCAATGTTTCCCCTCTGGCCTGTGAGGGAATAAAGCTTTTTTTTTCCCCCTACACCATCAATCCATAAAAACCGTGAAATTAACGATCAATGGATCTGCCTCCATGGGACGGCAGCGGACTGGAAGTCATCTCTAGAAAATGTTCACTCAGAAAGAAATGGGGCGCGGCCCAATTAGGGAAACCAGAGAGCTCAGCAGCTTCTCATCGCTTCACACAGAATACAACATTTCCCCTCGACAAGTTAACAAAAACGTATGTATCCTGAATACGTAAATGAGATGTGGCATGCATGCATGCAAGAACGGCATACTTACAGTAAAAATCACAGAGGGAGCGTGTAAGAGGAAAGCATCATGTTAGTGCTAGAGAAGTTAGGCATTATAAGAGAAAAACCATTTGGAAATTACAGTAAAATGTGATTATTCTTCAATGCTAAAAACAATACAGGAAACGGTTCCTGCCAAAAAGACAAAAATGACTATAGTATTTGGTTCTAGTGCTTAAGATTGCCAAAAATTCAAGCTTCAGGTGGAATAAAAGTTACCACTCCTTTGTTAAGTGTTTTTTTTTTTTTTTTTAAACTTGAATCACGATCATGATGTTGGGATTATATTTAAAGACTGACCATTATGGTTTAAAATCGTGGCTTTTGCACTAGAGACTAAAAGCTGCATTATCAACAGAAACTGAAAAAAGAAAGAACATTTTGACTTTCCAAGTTGTATTTAAACATTTCTTGGCTTGGTTATGATCCAGTTCCTGGAAAGGTATAGAGGTGGAACGGCATCAGGGGGATTGTAATCAATGTGTTTTCTCCAAAGAAAAATACACAAACAATAAAGTTGATAAATTGACAGATTAGTTGTACTGTGATTAGTTAAATGCTTTTTTATTATCTTGCAAGAAAATGCAATGTGCTTGAAGCACTTTAACACCCTGATCACGAAAATCTGCACCACTTCTGTTTTATTAAAGCACCCATTCCCATCAATGCTACTGTAAAAACTCATATTAAGACACAGATTGGGAATCAAAGCATCCTGACCTCTGACCCTGCACCTCTAGACGTCTACTCACTTGGGTAGCGGTAGTAGAAGTCGTTTTCATACTCGGAGTGGATCTCGGACTCGGCGTGGCCATTGTGCTCAGAGTGGCTCTTGTTCCCATGGTTGAGCTTGTTGTGCCATTCCCTGGCGTCCGTCTCGTCGTCGTACTGCACCAGAACACCGAAGAGGATGATGAGGATGATCTCAAGGATGAAGCAGATGATCGGCAGCTTCAGCCGCATGTTGGTCTCTGCGCCCGTCATGTTTTCCTCCCCGTTGAGCAGAGGAGAGGCTTGCTGAGGCTCGACCTTGAGGGACAAAAGGGGAATAAATGATCCAGCACAGAGAGGTTAGACACTTTGTCCGTCTCTCTCTCTCTCTCTCTCTCTCTCTCTCTCTCTCTCTCTCTCACACACACACACACACCCCGGGATGTCCTCGGTGCAGAGACAGGAGGCTGGTGTGTGTGAGTGTGGAACAGGCTCAGACACACAGAGCTGGTCTTACATTTGTTTTTGTTGGGTCACACCTACTGTAATAGACCTGCCTCCCCCATGAATAATGCAGGGGCACTTTCAGGCCCTCCCCACTGCTACACAACTTAAGGTGGACTAGTTTAAAGTGCTTCAGCTCACCTTATAAAAATCAATATAATCCATCACTGTGTGTGTGATGTCAGGATTCTTTTTCATAGTATGCACAAAAACCGCCAGCCAATTTACTGCACTCAATTTACTAATCAGCATATTTAATGTGTATGAGAGTGCTAGCGTATTTTTATCATATAATGGCCAGGTCATGAAAATACTTCACTGAAGCGTTTTGTGAGAGAAAGAGAGAAAGGTGGATGCGCTCAGAGCAGACAGCTGTCAGCGAGCCTGTACGGAGATATGAACAACCTGGTGTATCTGTGTGCCATGGAAACATATCCCGAATAAGATCAAAACGGGATAAGCCTCATGACCGCAATATTAATGTCCATGACAAGTGGGTTTAGCTTAGCAACCGGTTTATACCTATCGAGTTGTAAAAATGAACATTGTGATTAATAGTGGATGGGTTGTTGGTGAAATAACGTATACTTACTGAGAAAGTTAGTACTGTGAACAGAGCAGAGAGCAGAACGGAGCTGCTGTCGGCTGCCGCTCCTGTGCGCATTTACGCATCTTGCGTTGCACGTGTCATTGGAAAAAATAAAATGTAAGCACAGTGCGTACAGGAATATGGCTGCAGGCGCCAGTGGCCACAGCCATGGCCACACAGCCATTTTAAAATAGTAGTCACCTCTTGCGCTCACATTTATTTTCATTGCTTTTTTTTTTTTTTTTCCTCAGGATTGGTTGATTTCATTTCTCAGACACGCTGTCCTTTCAAACATGCATTGGGCTACCTACAAACAATTTAAAGGACACATGGTTGTTGTTTCACATGCATATATGTTTCTTTAGTTGTAGTGTGCACATTAAGTTACTTTGGTTTCGTCTGTTTTTCTTATAACTGTGATTTCTTTTGAGCTCACCATTTTTGAAATCCGTAGTCTGAGAGGGTTCCAGGCAGTAGGATGGGCAACAGAGTGGCACCTGGAGAAAGAGCTCTTTTATAGGGGAGTTGGCCTGATTGGACACTACCACTACTCGCCTTGTCATGGGGGAGCTTTATTCTTTCTTTAGATTATTTTTCTACTTGATTAATGTTATATTAAGTCATTCTGTTTTGGTTAACGTTGAGCAAGGTTTATATTTTGTGGAATAGGTGTTTGTTTTGTTTTGATTGTTATTTGTAGTTAAATTAGTACTAGTTCTATTGTTAGTTTATCCTTTTGTGTTCAACCTGGTATATATATATCCCCTTTGTTTCAGGTCAGGTGACGTTCAATTTCAAACGGGTGTTCACCGTTTTGCCACGGTTTCCCGGTTGAATGATATGTTTCCTTGGAACGTGTGCAACTGCTTTGATATGTTTTCTCTGGTTTGGTGTGTGTGTGTCTCTCGTTTATTGGATGTGTCCCAGGTGATACCCAACAGTGTTGCCACAGTTACTTTGAAAAAGTAACTTAGTTAACTTTACAGATTACTTTATTTTAAAAGTAATTCAGTTACTTTACAGATTACTTGATTTTAAAAGTAACTAAGTTAGATTACAAGTTGATTTATTAGTTACATTCAGCAGCTGCTGACAACACCCCCACAGCCTCAACATAAAAATGACGGTTTACTGTGAGGCAGCTCGGCATTGCCAGTAGTAGGGACCTTGTTTATTATCACATGAAACGAAGGCGAGTCAACCGTGTTTAAAGGCAGCATTTCCTCTACAACATACTGCCCGACCAACTTTTCAACTCTCCCCCACTTAGGGACTGTTCATTATTTAATTAAGGGGCCACCGGAGAAGTTTTGTGGCCTCTAACCTAAAAAGACATGACCCTCCCCTCGTCAGTAATTATTTTCCTATGACCCTCCAAAACAATTTGAAAAAATAGGAATGACCCTCCCCTCGCATGCAAGTTTGCACTTAGCAAAGAAGTACAGATACCATTTGATTTTTACAGCCATGACATACATGAGTTAACCTCTGCTTTCTCATCTTACACATCCCACTCCTCTGTTATGGTGTGGTGGCCATTTCAGTAGATTTACTCACTAACATTGTTGTGGAAACACAATAAGCATGGAAACTAGATGCACACTTCCTGCATTACTGCATTACTTCAAATACTAAGTTACTCCTCTAGTAAACTAGTATTCATATGAAATAAAACAATAAAACATTGAGACCATTCAGCAAAGGACGCTGGGATATAACCAATTCAACACTGGTTGCTATGGACTTGTCACTATCGTCATTGTATATTTTAGCACGTAGGTAAAGCTGCCAAAGCTGAACATTATATTCCAAAACACATATGTTTATTTTTAAAGTTTTTAAGTTACATTGTAACAATTTAACAATTCGCCCTTATGAAATCCAATCGCGGCACGGCTGTTGTGGAACGCAATAGACAGACGCTTAAATTCAACTAAAATCTAACAGTGAACAATCAGTGTTGGACCTACAGTCTGTTGAGATGCCTCTTCAAACGCAGAAACCAAGCGCAGTCTCACCATAAAACGTTAAGACACGTTGAGAAAAAGATCCGCATTTTGCCGTAATCCAATGACACGAAAAAAAAAGTAATCCACAGCGATCAGGAGATCCACAAAAAGGTAAATGATACGGTGTATCCAGCAAGGCCTATACGAGCGTCACATTCACCAGCCAGCTCCAAACAGGTGAACGAGGCCTCTCCACTTCACCGTTTAAACAAAGTGGAATAAACGTATAAAAGTCCAAATCTACACAAAACCCGCAATCAATTAGTAAGCTGACATCACATTTATATACATGGCATTTAGGAAACCTTTATTGCAACGTTGGCACGGTAAGATGTCCAGACTAGTGCAACAGTAAGTTTTTCCGTCCTGCTGCTCCCATCGTCAGCCAGGTAATATTTTTTTACTAAAGCAGTATATGAAATCAGATGTATTACCTACCATCATTTAGTTGTTTTGTGTTATTTAAGATATTTATTTAATATCTGGTCATGCCAGATGTAATTATTCCACTAATTTTTTAAACAATGCAATTACCTGTTTGAGCCACCAGGGGGGGCAGTGCACGTAGTGTTTTTGTAGCTAGATAGCACTTTGTCGCCACCAGCACAGAGTGTACACCGAACCTTAATATTGCCATCTTTAGCGGACACAAGCTCAAAATAGTGACTGTATTTCCAGCTAGAAAACGCGCATCTCTCTCCTCCCTCCATTGTTGTTTACGTTTGTGTCGCTGCGTGGTACACATTAACTGTCCACATGCTGAAAACGTGACTTGTCGTCGCATACGTGACTTCACTCCCCAAGATGCAAGAAGAAAGTAAAAACAATATATATTTTTACTAAGGAAAATGACAAAAATAGTAACACACAGTGACTTGGATAAGTAACTTTAATCTGATTACTGGTTTGGAAATAGTAAGTAGTGAAAAAAGTGGTCAGATTAGAGTAACGCGTTACAAGTTACAAGTAACGCGTTACCCGGCATCACTGATACCCAATCAGCAGAGATGTGCATGTAAACTCTTGGTAATAAAATGGCAGAGCGCTTGCGCACAAAACAGTGTGTTTAATGCACCTCCGCTTCAGTTTAAAAAAGTGTGTTGCTACGTTTTGTCGGGGCTGAACATGTGCCTGTTAATGGCTTTATTGTTTGTTTTTGTTGTAAACCGTTTCATTTAGTTATTTTTGGTTAAATAAAACCCTCCTTTTCAAAACCTACCAGTGACTCCATGTGCCTTCCTGCTTGGTCCCTCACAATGTGATAGGAACAATTTTTTGGTACAACCCATTCTCATGAATGCGTCCATGTAAAATAGTTCGAAAATGTATGCAGAGCAACTGTCATACCCTACGAAACTAGGAGGCCGCCGGCTACAGTGGCCAGCTACAAGCTCCATGACGCCGAGCAGCAGTTGCTAGTTGTTTAAGCCGCTACAGAGCTCTGCGACGCCGGATGGTGCTCTGGCATATCAGCGGTAGTTGGTGGTTCAGCTAACCCGAGAATACGTGACTGTGAGCTGTGTACAGAGCACCACAAGCTCCCGGTCGTTTCGGCAGCAATTACGGTTAAGGTTAGGCGACAAAGATGAAAGTTAAAGTGCTCATATACGATAAACGCAAAAACAGTAATAAGCCTGACCAGAGACGATTGTTGACAACGCTAGCGTGGTTGGGTCATAAATACTGACTTGATGAAGCTTTTATAAAAAGAACATTGAAAGGACACAGATGACATTTACTTTAGTACAAAAAACAATCTGCAGGAGCTTCAGAGAGCCAAATTCCGGAAGACAAGTTTGACATTTTCTTGTTCCAAGCTCACAATGTCTTGTAGATCTAGATAGGGAGATAGAGAGTGAGTTATTTTTATATTTCTAAGAGCTGCAGCCACAGTTTGATGTAAGCTGTCATGGCTAAACATACAAAGAACATCATCAACGAAAACAGTACACACTGGCCAAGAAATATGACACCTAATGCAACCTTGTGGTTCTTTAATGCGCTTTTAATCGTTTTTTGGATAACAACAGAGTTTTACGGCACATAAGGCTACAAAGACTGAAGATACATTTATTGTTGGTTATTATCTGTCTTTTCTGGGAATGTATTGATTGTAATAAAATGATAGAATAACGGTTGCGGTATCCTTTACACATTACTTGCTGGCCTCAATAAGCTGTTTACTCAACCATAATAGCACAGACCATTTACTCTGATGTCTACAGTCACAATAGAGAAAGGATGCGGGTGTGGCGGAGCCCCTGACGATTAGGAGACGACTGATTTAGATATTATAAGCTCACTACAGTACAGGCTGGTGCTGGGGTTAAAGTAAGGGATACATACTGTATATGTGTTCTTTTCTCTTCCTTCTGTGAAGTTTGAAAAGAGATGTCAGTTACACCTGTATCTGCGTCCTCCATCAGCAGAGACAGTCTTTTCTTTAGAAAGGTGAAAGAACTGACTGGCAGCAGGAATGTTGTTATGATTTTGGGGAATTTAAACTGTTAATGCTTGAGACCACAGGCGTCAAAGATAAGTCATGAACTCTGCAGTGACAGAAAAAGAGCCTGTCCTTCTCCTCAGCATCCTGCTTCATTATGTCATGTGACAAACTCTGAGTATATCGCTTTTAATAAAGGATAAATCTATGTTCTATATTGTTCAAATTGCCAATTGTTCCCTTGAAAACACCAAAACCAACAGTGAATGTATCTCCTTAAAGGTATTGTGTGTATTAAAGCCTAATATATCTTCCTCTGTGCCATAAAAACACATAAATGAGCCACGCCGTTGCACCAAAGAGCACCAATTTATCCAATAAAAACAACCACTTGTTTTACAAAATTACCAAGACTATTAGAAATTAAACCATATATATATATATATATATATATATATATATATATATATATATGTGTGTGTGTGTGTGTGTGTGTGTGTGTGTGTGTGTGTGTGTGTGTGTGTGTGTTTTTTTTTATTTCAGTAGGAACTAAAAGGCTTTGGGCTGAGAGTATTGAGAATGTTTACACATATCTTTGTTTTGTATTTGTTCTCAAAAAAATTAAAATGATGCCAGACGTCCTTCTGCCTCGGCTCGTGTATTTTAAGTTTAATCTTATTATTGCTATTTTGATATAATTTTAATGGCATTTAGTTTTGTTGTACATTAAACATGTCATCATGTTGACTAATGATGTAACAAAAGAAAATATTAACACATCATCCTCTTTGAAGGAATCAAATCACATGCCACACATAGCTGGGACCAGAAGCTTAAAAACGTCAGTCAATCTTACAGTGCATGTGTCTACTTGTCATAAACCGCACAATAGTCTATTTGTACTACATGAAGTATAATAACAGGTTTGACTTTAATTCTAATCCTGAGAGAGACTGATTCATTCAGGTGTAGTCTCGTTTTTGGGAGAAGCCCATTAGTTTATGTCACATTTTTAGATTGACAATTTACAGTACAGCCTTAAGGACCTCTCTCGTCTTCATAGACGCCGACAAGTCTCATCTTGTTTTTTCTCCTGAACTTCTGTCGTTCCTCATCGCTTTATCTCGGCAGTTAGAGTTACAGGTTTCACTTAAATGAACAGCCTGAGGTTCACACACTGAGCCACTTGAACTTTTGTCAGGCAAAAGTCTCCCAGGGAAAACAGATTAAGACAATGACCTTTGACCCTTCAGTTTGTTTCGTATCAGCGCGGTGATTTACTATAAAACCTGGAAGGTCTTATAAGAAAGCATTTTGGAAACAAGGTAGAAGACTCGCAATCATGTTAGCAATCAAACAGGACGTCGCTATCATGGACAACACATTCTCACTCCCAGCACGTCAAAAAGCGAAGTTTGGTCAGATGCCTTTGGCGTTTGTTATTGACGCAAAAAGTCTCCTTTCGCGTCTAGCCCTCTGGCTTCATATTTAGACGCGCTTGGTCGTGACTCTTTGCGTCACTTTTTGACGCTCTGGGTCAGGACGTACGTTTAACTGACATGCAGCACAAGAACGGGACAGTTAGGCTTTACGAAAAGATCGTGGGTGGGGGGCATGAACCCGGGTCTCCTGGGTGAGACCTGTGTTGTTTGACCCATCCACCACCCCAACCTGCCTCCATACGCAGGTTTTCCTTCTTTCATACTACTCTCTACCATTGTCGCTCTTAATACTACATTATCTAAAGGCCCTGACACACCAAGGTGACCTTCGGCTGTCGGTCCAAGTTGGACACCATCTTAGTTTATGCGGTGTGTCCTGCACAGTCGCCACGCATCGGCCTTCGTCGCTACGCGCCTGCCTTCATCGCCACACATCGGCCTTCGTCGCCATGCGCCTGCCTTCATCGTCACACATCGGCCTTCGTCGCCACGCACCTGCCTTTGTCGGCATGCATCGGCATTCGTCGCCACGCGCATGCCTTCATCGCCACACGCCGGCATTCATTGCCATGCGTCAGCCTGTTTTTGACTGTTGCCGCCGGCCGTCAGCTGTACTCTATGTGGTGTATTCCAGTGCTAATTTTTGACCAAGACAAAGGCAACGAAGGCCGATGTGAGGCGACGCCACAGTCAGCCTTCGGCGCCACTAGTTCCTGGCCGTCGGATTGGTGTGTCAAGGCCTTTACAGATGCTAAAGGATGATTTCTGCGTGGGTATCCGACACTGAGAGCCACTGACCAAGCGTCTGTATTTTACGACTTGGGAGGGAGAGCGGGTGGTCATGGAGGTCCACTGGGAAGCTGGTAGAGGTGAAAATAACACCAAGTCCTCCAAACCAGACGGCGATACCGGTCGTTTGTTCTTACACTTTAATACGACCCACAGGAGCGTTTCCTGAATTAGCACACCTAGTGGTGGCAGGAAATACCTCCTCATGTCTAAACCAGAGAACGTAACGGTTCCAGTTTTAAAGATGTCGTTAACCTTGTGAAATGGTCTCAGTTTGGTTACAATAGATTTAGGCACAACTACTTCGTTAAGTTTAGGAAAAGATTGTGATTTAGGTTAAAATCAGACACTATTTTCCTGCTGGTTACGCATGTGACACAGAACGTGATGTAGCTCTGTTTGTTCCGTAAAGTTAAAAAACTGTTTACTTTTTCAATCTTTCAAACGTGACTTAAAGCCCGGGGTCCTGGGTGAGAGTCCTGTGTTTGTTTGACCACAACCCCAATCTACCTCTTTATACAGAAACGCCGCCACTACAATCATAAATATAAGTCTTAATTTCTGCTTAAACAAACGATTCACGTGGGTTTTTTGGGGACAGGACAGCCTCGTAAATGAATGTAATCTGAACCAAACATAGACACAGAAAATGTTTCCAAATTTTGGCAACTATACACTGACTCATGCTCGCTTTATAATCTTTTTTCCTCTGTGCAGTCTGGCAACTTCATTGGAAATGATTGTTCCGTTCCCTTGCCAGATGGCTTTGTGATGCCCTAGTGTGATTCCAGAGGCGGAGAGATGCCAAGACTCGCTGTCATTCCAGAGTTTACTCAGCGGTAGAAACTCGTGACGGCGCCTGTCTGGTCGAGTCTCTTGCTAGTAAAAATACAAAGTCTCTCAGTGTCATGTCAAATGTCATTTTGACATGCATGTCAGATTGTAGATATTACTTTACAATTCCTCAAATACTTTTAATTGCACCGTAAGTGTTGCAACAATGATATCCCTGTACTTTGTGTTAGTGGTTAGTCAGTTCCATCAAGCTAATGGTTCAAATCTCTTTCACCAAGGAAATGTTTTCAATTACTTTGCTCTTTCCATTTTTCAAAACATGGGACTTACGTTTTCTAAAAGTTTTAAGAAATGATTTGGATTTTGTTGATTTGCATTACTTTAAACAAAAAATATGCTAAATCAAATGTGGGGGCAAAGCAGGATGTTTGAGCAGATGGAATAATGCACTAAACATCTGACTAATGTGCACAAATGAGGGATTCCAGTCAGTCTAACATATTTTTATATAAAAATTATACAGTGTTGCACACAACAGGAAAAGTTAAGCCAAAGCTGAAATATATCCACATATCTCTGTCATAAATCAAAACAAAACTGTAGTCAATTCAAGCTGCTCAGTTAGATTAAATTGTCCATGTCCAACAACTTTCTCTGTTTATTTTCCACTGGATTAAGCAGCTGACATTATTACGGAAACAACGTTCAATATCACAGCTGTAGAAAAAAAGGGTTTGGGAACAGGCACAAATATAATGACTGTGATATAATAATGATATAATAAAATGAAGGTAATTCAGTATTTGTAGGCACCTCGAGACCAAAACACACCTGCTAGCCTGCTGCTAACAGTCTTAATTTAGCTTGTTAGCATTAAAACACGTGGTTATTGGAATAAAACACAAAGTGCAGCTAAGGCTGATGGGTATGTGGTCAAAAACCAAAGTTTTCAATTGGACAAATTAAAAGTGTTTGCTTGATGGTGGCGCTAGAGCTAAAGTCAGTGATAACCGAAGCTATTGGGATTTGGGGGGGACACGCATCAGTGTGCAACTCAAGTTTCATGGTACTCCATTCACTGGGTTGTTGAGACAGTTCCTAAATTTCAACCTCAAGATAGTGCTAGAGGAAAAGTCAGAGAATCACCAAAGTCAGTAGGCTTCATCCTCAAGGAACCATAAAAGAAAACATAAAATTTCACGGCCAACCATCCAAACGTTGTTGAGATATTTCAGTCTCGGATCACCTTGGGAAATATGACACATTGCTACAGATTAAGGCACAACATTAAAGTGCTTCTCACACCCTATTACATCAGTGAAAATAATACAATAATGTGATATGTATAGTATATAATATAATGCACCAAATGGCAAATGCCAGTTAGTCTGAAAGTGGAAAAGTTAATTTTTGATTTCCATGGGGCGTTATCAACGGCTGTAGCCCAAAATGCCTCTGGACACAACTAAATAGACCTACAAATAATCAGAGAGCTGAGCAACGAACAAATGTAAACAGACCACACCGTGCAGAGATGAGTAGTGATGGTGTAGCATCAACATGTCTGTGAACGAGAGAGAGAATTTGAAAATAGTACTTCAACAGAAAATCTTTTGAAAATACCTCAACGGCGCTCCTCTTAACTAAGATAGCTAAAACAGGGGCCCCCAAACACCATCTTGCATAGGGCCTGCCAAAAGCTAGAACATGGAAGTTGCTGGAAGTTGTTAGTTATTGTCTAAAACCGCCCTATTTGAGATAAACGGTTGTGATCCGGGTCTGTTTCGGCTGAAGATCTGTCTGAACGGGAGGGGGACCAGACATACCTGCCAGAGCAACAAACAAAAAAACACGAGCTTGCAGAATTATCTGGTTCCCAGGCTTCAAAACTCAGATGGGAATCTGATTTATTTTGTTTGAGCATGGTTGTGTCACCTGAGTCTCATCTGGGAAGCTCTCGTGTGCGTGCCACAGTTTTTTTTATTTTTGGTTGTGGAAGTGGATTCTTCTTGTCACTTGATCAGTGCAGGCTGGCTCCAGGGCCTCACTGATAACACAATCGCCCAATCAGAGGCGAGGCGGGAAGGCATCAGTAGTAACACCATGGAGGCTACAAGTGGGCTTGGCACCAGATGAAACGAGATAAATGCAAGACCAAGCCTGCCTGTTATGTCACAGAGATAACATACATTCGGAAGGTGAGACAGGTATTTCACACTTAACTTGCTAATGCACAGAGGAGCTATTATACTATACTGTGGGGGCTTTTTGGGGGTCTGCACGCTCTATTTAAACATGTGTATGTGTGCAATGCAAAAACATCTTTCTTAGCAAGTCATTTCATCCATAGGTACATGATACATTTTCTAAAAGCAAGTGACAAATATCTCCAAGCAGGGTGATTTCATTTCACATATTATATATTTACTATCAAAAAGTCAGTTTCTAATTTTAACATATTCCTCTTGAGGTTTCGTGTTGTGGTGTTGGGCAGTCGTAATCCTTTTTTGTTTCTCTCTTGTTGTTGTTACCAGGATTGAACGTTACCGGTGAGTGAGAGAGGTGTTTTCTGTGAGACATTGTGACACATCTGTTAGTTTGCTCGGCACAGTTTTAAGCGGTGTAATAAACCGATTTTGTTGCAAGCTGTTCTCATGAGGGAGTTGGTTGGGGTGGATGGCCGAGTCCTAAAACACAGGGCTTTCAAGCACGGGAGCAGAGTTCGTGTCACAAAAATAAGTTAAGGTCAAAACACAAGACTTTCACCTGGGAAACGGGTGTTCGTGTCCCGGGAGTACTACTTAAGGGGACCAGTATTTCAACCCAAACCACAATCTTTTTTTCTGATATTAACTAGTAGTTTTGGTGCCTGAACAGGTTGTCGCCACATGACGGTCAACTTTGTCATCACCAAGACCAGAGTGCATCGAGACCGAGACAAGAACAAGACTTTGAGAGGTTCAGACCAAGTCAAGACCAAGACCAAACCAGTGCCAGACAGCCAGAGCTTCTTCTCCTGTCTGCCGCATTCACTTTTTTAGGAAGTTTCTTAGGAGTTCGTGTTAAGGGGGGCGGGAAGAGGGGGTTAACAGTTAACACATTTCAAATTAGAAATGAGTCAAGTTATTGGTTGCATTTGAAGCATGAGGTTTTAAAACATAAATGAGACAATGCACAGGCAGTTTAGTAATATCCCTGCAGTCGTTGTCTTGACCGGTCTTGAAATAAAATCCAGAGTCCTCTTTATCTGAGATCGAGACAAGGCCGAGTAAAAATGCGGTTCATTCCGAGACCAGACCTTAAAAAAGTGGACCAAGACCGATCTCGAGTATACATCGTAGCCTCACGGTGCTCTGTACACGGCTCACAGTCATCTTTTGTCGGCTAAATTTAACTGTGACGACCACTAAACTACACTGCCATGTGACTGGTCGGCGGTCGCCGTAATTTCGTAGGATATCATACAATTTGTTATGCATACGTGTTCGTACGGAATCATACGAACCCGTTCATGAGAATGCAGTGAACTATGACAAGTCGTTTTGGTGCCTAAACTTACCTGTCCTTGTTGCATGGCACCTACCTTTATGTGTGTTTCTATATGTGGCTTGCTGTGTGTGGTGTATTTGTCCTTCTTTATGACTCTTCTGCGAATATGAGCGACTGTATGAGAGGTTTCTTGTGCATACTATGAAATGGAATCTGCCGGCGCCACCAGAATGTTGACTTATCTCTCTCCAGTCTCTGCTCTCAGATCTAAATCTACCTGCGTAATGATCACATGGGCCGTTGACTCAACTGGTGTGTGGTTAAACAGCCTCAGGCTCATCAGTAAATCACTCAATGTTAAGGACATTAGGTCAAATGTTTGCTCTCCTTTTTTTTTAACTCAACAAAGGGCTATGTTCTCTTCCGCACAGAATTTGTAAGGAGGGGGATGGTGTGTCTACACAGGTGACCAGGATTTGAATCCTGGATCTATAATCACACTTTATTTATTTTGCTCGTTCGTTACATTCAAGCCATTGCCAAATGAATTGATAAAAAAAATAATTACAGCTCCACACAACTCAACAACAATTTCTCAGTGCCATACAACGCAGGCCACAAAAAATTAAAGAGGACATATTCTGCTATTCTTTAAGGTTTATAGTAGGTAGTTGGGTTTCTACCAGAACATGTTTAAAGGTCCCATGGCATGAACATTTTACTTTATAAGTTTTTTTTTAACATTAATATGAGTTCCCCCAGCCTGCCTATGGTCCCCCAGTGGCTAGAAATGGTGATAGGTGTAAACCGAGCCCTGGGTATCCTGCTCTGCCTTTGAGAAAATGAAAGCTCAGATGGGCCGATCTGGAATCTTCTCCTTATGAGGTCATAAGGAGTAAGGTTACCTCCCCTTTCTCTGCTTTACCCGCCCAAAGAATTTCAAGTACATCTCGCTGCAGTCTGCAAAGATTCAGACATCCAAGTCAGCCATTTTTTTTTGCTTACGTCCCCATACGCTCGAACGGACCAAGACAGCCTGGTAGAATTTTTTTACTATGAAGAAAATTATTTGGATAAATGCCATGTTTTTTTATTTTTAATCTTTTAATTTTATTTGAAAATTTTATATCTATAAATGTAAATGATCTGAAAGAAAACCGAATAGACTAGTCACCAATTTAAAAATGACATGAAATTATATTTTAAAACCTTAAAAAAGGACTGACAAATAAGAAAGCCATCTGGACTCTGAACATTTACAATGCCTTACAACCTCTTTAATGTAAATTTAATGCGCCCCTTTTTCGTGTATGTATGTATGTATTTAATGTTTTCAATGTGTTTATGGATCTGTACTTGAATAATAAAGTTTTTTGAAGACAAAAAAAAAAAAAAAAAAAAAGACAGCCTGGTAGCGAAGCTGATATAGCCTCTTGATTCATATTAGATAGAAACTGATGATGTAGGCTAAACACAAACGATATTTCATGCAACAGTGAAGTTTTCATGTAGTTACTACTGATTTTGAAATGATATCCAAATTTGAAAAATGGGTCATTTTAAACCTTGTTAATATTTGTTATGACTGTGGTCACATTGTTCTTTAGTCTGCTGCGTGCCCTGTGTTGTTTCTTCTGTTTCCAATTTTATATGCAAATTGGGGTGTGCCATAGCCGAAGGAGGATTGGTGGATAAGTTCAGGTCCAACCCTGTGATTGGCTGCAGCTGGGGAAGCCACCCAGATATAAGGAGCCAAGATGGCGGTCATCAGCAGGCATTCCTCATCCTCCTCATCTCCCAACCGGCCACGCTTTTGCTTTATGTAACGTTGCTTTAGGTTAGATATTGTTTTTGGTTTGTTTAGTAAGGGTGGACCTCCAATCTTGTTTTCTCCTGTTTTTGTTAGTTAGGGAGGTAAGTCTTTTGTAATTTGTTTTGCCCTTTTGTTTGTTAGGTTAGTCTTATCTCCCAGTTAGAATTGTTTTGTTTATTATTTTGGTGGTAGGCCACCCTGAAGCCTTAAAACGAACATATGTTATGTATATATTGTTTTGTTCTCTGTAAAATAAATAAATTTGATTGAGGATAACCTGTTGCTTTTTTCTGACCATCCTAGTCAAACATCTGTCCTGTACCATGACATTGACGTGGAGGGCCACAAACCTATTAAGCAACATGCATACAGAGTAAATCTGACAAAAAGGGCTATGATGCAGCAGGAGGTGAGTTATCTGGTTGAGCATGGATTAGCTGTTCCCAGTAATAGTGCGTGGAGCTCACCCTGTGTTTTGGTTCCGAAACCTGACAATACCGCTCGTTTTTGTACCGATTACCGAAAAGTAAATTCCGTTACCAAACCCGATTCGTTTCCGCTCCCCAGGATGGAGGATTGCATAGATCGTGTAGGCTCTGCCAAATATGTGACAAAGCTGGACCTGTTAAAAGGTTACTGGCAAGTTCCTTTAACACCACGGGCCTCCGAGATATCAGTTTTCGTCACACCCGACACTTTCTTCCAGTATACGGTTATGCCATTCGGGCTGCGTATCTGGCGTCGAAAATTGCGAAGCTTATTTAGATGATGTAGTTGCTTACTCCTCCACCTGGTCCGACCATCTCCATACATTGTCCCTTATTTTCAGCCGTCTCCGCGAGGCCTCCCTCACTCTTAACGTCGCAAAATGTGACTTTGGTAGGGCCACTGTTACTTATTTGGGTAAACAGGTAGGTCAGGGGCGTCCTTTGGCTGAGAAAGTGCAAGCGATTATTAATTTCCCGGTCCCACAGTCCAAGAAAGCGTTGCGCCGTTTCCTTGGAATGTGTGGATATTATCGTGGTTTTTGCCGAAACTTTTCTGATGTGGTGGCTCCTCTCACAGGTCTTGAGTCCTTTAAAACCCTTTGTTTGGTCCCCTGCTTGCCAGGCTGCCTTCGAGTCTGCCAAGGCGTTACTATGTAATGCACCTGTTCTCGCTGCGCCTTGCTTTACGCGACCCTTCAAATTAGAGGTTGACGCCAGCGCGTGCGGCGCAGGTGCGGTGCCTTTGCAGGAGGACGATCAAGCTATTGACCATTCTGTTTGCTACTTCTCAAGAAAGTTTAATAAGCATCAGCTTAATTATAGCACTATCGAGAAGGAAGCTCTCGCCCTTCTATTCGCCTTGCAATATTTTGAAGTGTATCTTGTGTCTAACTCACAGTCTGTACAAGTGTTTGCTGACCACAACCCCTTAGTATTCCTCGCACATATGCGCAATTCTAACCAGCGGCTTATGCGCTGGTCTCTCCTTCTGCAAGATTTTAATCTGCAGATTCACCACAAAAAGGGTACTGAAAATGTGATAGCAGACGCTTTGTCAAGATGTTCCTCAGATGTCTAGGAATTAAACCTTTTTAGGGGTAGGTTTTATTCTTGGGTGTGGGGGTGTTATGACTGTGGTCATATTGTTCTTTAGTCTGCTGCGTGCCCTGTGTTTCTTCTGTTTCCAATTTTATATGCAAATTGGGGTGTGCCATAGCCGAAGGAGGATTGGTGGATAAGTTCAGGCCCGACCCTGTGATTGGCTGCAGCTGGGGAAGCCACCCAGATATAAGGAGCCAAGATGGCGGTCATCGGTGGGCAGCAGGCATTCCTCGTCCTCATCTCCCAACCGGCCACGCTTTTGCTTTATGTAACGTTGCTTTAGGTTAGATAGTTTTTGGTTTGTTTAGTAAGGGTGGACCTCCAATCTTGTTTTCTCCTGTTTTTGTTAGTTAGGGAGGTAAGTCTTTTGTAATTTGTTTTGCCCTTTTGTTTGTTAGGTTAGTCTTATCTCCCAGTTAGAATTGTTTTGTTTATTATTTTGGTGGTAGGCCACCCTGAAGCCTTAAAACGAACATATGTTATGTATATATTGTTTTGTTCTCTGTAAAATAAATAAGTTTGTTGATGCCTAACCTTTTAATTGTTTGTGGCTACTTGGGAGACGGGGAAGATGGGGCCTTTTTGTGTTGCGTCCTAGGCACCCCTAGACTGGGGCGTAACAATATTGATGACAATGTGATCAAACGGAAAACGAGCCATGTTTCATTTAATTTAGCCCTCAAAAGTAGAATGGTGTGTTGTTTCGTTATGGACTTTCATATTAACAGCAAGAATTCAGTCAAATGTACAAAGGGGCAATTTTGCTTTAACAATTAACAGGTGAACCAGAAGCATACAGGTGAAACTCGAAAAATTAGAATATTGTGCAAAAGTTCATTTATTTCAGTAATTCAACTTAAAAGGTAAAACTAATTATATAGACTTATTACATGCAAAGCGAGATATTGCAAGCCTGTATTTGTTATAATTTTGATGACTATGGCTTACAGTTTATGAAAACAGAAAATTTGAATATTGTGGAAAGGTTCAATATTTTAGGCTCAAAGTGTCCCACTCTAATCAGCTAATTAATCCAAAACACCTGCAAAGGGTTCCTGAGCCTTTAAATGGTCTCTCTGTCTGGTTCAGTAGAACTCACAATCATGCGAGATGCTCCTCGGATATTACCTGCACAGTAACACACCTAATCTAAGTATTTCAAAAGGTCGAACACACATACAGATGTTTAGTTACAGTAAAATCGCTACGTGATTACCGTTATATCCGAGGGTTGAAGTTGCATTTTAACGGGGCAGTGCAAGTTGCGGCTGTGGTTTAGCTGAAGCTAACGCAGCCTGAGCTTTCACGTTACAATATAAAAGGTGTTGACCGTTGACTTAGCTAGCACGCAAACAGTTCATTTACATGTCTACGAGCATGTTAGCAAACTACACCAAAAGACAAATACTGAGGAATATTGATAGAAAGCAGGGGAAACTACAGTCTATGAGGCTACTTCCATACTTTTTAGCATTGGCTAATTAGCAACCTGCCTGCCATCAGATGTAGCTTCCGAGCTAGCTAGCAGCTAGCCCCAGAAGCTCATGAAAACAAGGCTTTCACCGGAGCAGTCTTACGTTATTTCCGAACCACTCTTTTCGTTTCAAAGTCGGAAATCAAATGAACGAAAAAGTACACAGGCCCAATTACAGTTCACTGTTGTTGCATGAAATGTCGTTTGTGTTTAGCTTACATCAGTTTCTGTCATCTAATGTGAAACAAGAGGATATCAGCTTTGCTACCGTCTTGGTCCGTTCAACCGTATGGGGAGACGACGTAGGTAAAAAAAAATTTTTTAAAAATGACTGACTTGGATGTCAGCAGACTGCAGCGAGATGCTCCTCGAGAATTTGGCCCACCCATGAGAGAGAGACATCATGGCTTTCAAACAAGCAAAGTGGTCAAGGCCACACCCCCACTCTCCACCTTGTCCCCCCCTCTCTCCTTAATAGCTACAGACACAGAAATGGCACATCCTAAGTAAAGTTCATTGTGGGACTGGCTCTAGTGGCTGTAATTCTGCACCAAGGCTGAATTTAGGGTTTAGAGACTTCAGATACAGTATTAGGGGACCACTAAGGTCTATATAAAAGAGACTTCAGATACAGTATTAGGGGACCACTAAGGTCTATATAAAAGAGACTTCAGATACAGTATTAGGGGACCACTAAGGCCTGTATAAAAGAGACTTCAGATACAGTGTTAGGGGACCACTAAGGCCTATATAAAAGAGACTTCAGATACAGTATTAGGGGACCACTAAGGTCTCTATAAAAGAGACTTCAGATACAGTATTAGGGGACCACTAAGGCCTATATAAAAGAGACTTCAGATACATTACATGTCAGATACAGTATTAGGGGACCACTAAGGTCTATATAAAAGAGACTTCAGATACAGTATTAGGGAACCACTAAGGTCTCTATAAAAGAGACTTCAGATACAGTATTAGGGGACCACTAAGGCCTATATAAAAGAGACTTCAGATACATTACATGTCAGATACAGTATTAGGGGACCACTAAGGTCTATATAAAAGAGACTTCAGATACAGTATTAGGGGACCACTAAGGCCTATATAAAAGAGACTTCAGATACAGTATTAGGGGACCACTAAGGTCTATATAAAAGAGACTTCAGATACAGTATTAGGGGACCACTAAGGTCTATATAAAAGAGACTTCAGATACAGTATTAGGGGACCACTAAGGCCTATATAAAAGAGACTTCAGATACAGTATTAGGGGACCACTAAGGCCTATATAAAAGAGACTTCAGATACAGTATTAGGGGACCACTAAGGTCTATATAAAAGAGACTTCAGATACAGTATTAGGGAACCACTAAGGCCTATATAAAAGAGACCTCAGATACAGTATTAGGGAACCACTAAGGCCTATATAAAAGAGACTTCAGATACATTACATGTCAGATACAGTATTAGGGGACCACTAAGGTCTATATAAAAGAGACTTCAGATACAGTATTAGGGGACCACTAAGGTCTATATAAAAGAGACTTCAGATACAGTATTAGGGGACCACTAAGGTCTATATAAAAGAGACTTCAGATACAGTATTAGGGGACCACTAAGGTCTATATAAAAGAGACTTCAGATACAGTATTAGGGGACCACTAAGGCCTATATAAAAGAGACTTCAGATACAGTATTAGGGGACCACTAAGGTCTATATAAAAGAGACTTCAGATACAGTATTAGGGGACCACTAAGGCCTATATAAAAGAGACCTCAGATACAGTATTAGGGGACCACTAAGGTCTATATAAAAGCATCCAAAGAGCACCATGTCATGGGACCTTTAAATGAAATGCTCCATTTTAGCGCCTGTCTCTTTATGCGCTCTTCCTGAAAAAGCACAGTCTGTCAAAGTCTTTTGGGTCTGCTGCATCTGCGCTGTCTGAGCCTCTATCATTGCAGCCGGGGAATGACTGTTAACGCACTTTCTACCTATATATGTGTAGTTGTGACATCACAACCGTACGGGCTGTGTGCATTTTTCTGTGGATTGAGTGCTTTGGATACTTTCACAGTTTTTATTTTATGTAGCACCTCAACCTGCGTATTACTCACAAAAGATATGGAAACCTTACTTTTTACAATATGGGACCTTTAAGGAAGCGCCAGGTGGTTAGGTATGTTGAAGTTTATCTACTCAGCGTTCATCACGCTGTTGCACCTGGTGAAAGACTCATAAAAGAAAGAATAATGAAATAGCGAATGAGTTCTGCAGAATTGCTGCACAAAAAACAAAAACAATGCACCACATCAATCAAACATAACCTCATACATGTCTCTGCTCCACTGTTATAGAAAAATGAAACCACACTGTACGGGAACGCTTACTTTTACAGTATTTTTACAGTATAGCACCTGCTTTATAATCACAAAAGACATGAAAACCTCACTTTTTACAATATGGGTCCTTTAAGGAAGCGCCATGTGCATTCATAACGTGACAGGACTCCTGAATGCCCCTGGCGAAAGACTCATAACGGAGAGAATAATTAAGTAATGAATGAATTCTCCAGAATTGCTGCTTTCATTTTCTTCTAGAAACACAAAAAAATGCACCGTATCAATTAACCATACCTGTATCTGCTACACTGTGGTAGAAAAATTCAGAACCTTGTTTAAATGCATAATGAAGGGTCAAAGGTGAAATCCAGTTCTTTTTAGACTACCTAACCTAACATGTTTGAGGTATGCATAGCTAACAAAGGTACCCGCATTTACCAGCATGAATAGCGGGGGGATAACAGGTAACCCTCGGTCACACAGGGGAGCCTCTCAGAGCTGTCAAGAACATTTAGCTTTCTAAAATGTAAAGAGGGTAAATCTTTCACTATGCACAAAAGACTGTCACTCTCAGGAGAAGGGGCATCGGTACGAAGGTCAAGAATGTCCCAGGGGTTAACGTGTTGGGTGTGGAAATGTTCTCAGAAAGTACTTTTACACATGAGGCCGCCTTCATGACCTTGCCGCTTGTCATGCCTTGTATCAACAGAGTCACGCACCAGTGCACCACGCAAACTGATACTGATAGGGGCTACAGACAGGCCCAACCTGCGTCCTTATCAGCCATCATGGATGGGAGGGACGCCCAGTCATTCAGCACTTCAATAAAAGACAAATGCTGGTAATGCCAATATAGATTTGCTGAAAATAAAGGCAGCTTTGAATAGATTTTTGGATTAAGAACCTCAACAGGATAAACAAGAATAATCCAAATCAACAAGTGATTCTTAGCCCCGCTCTCTTCTTCGGGAGTGTAACCTAAAACCAAGAACAAATCCATCATCCATCATCCATCATCCATCAATCCATCATCCATCATCCATCATCCATCATCCATCATCCATCATCCATCATCCATCAATCCATCATCCATCATCCATCATCCATCATCCATCAATCCATCATCTATCGGCATCCGCTTATCCGGGGTTGGGTCACGGGGGTAGCAACTCCAGCAAGGAACCCCAAACTTCCCTTGCCCGAGCCACATAAACCAGCTCTGACTGGGGGATCCTGAGGCGTTTCTAGGCCAGGGTAGAACTATAATCTCCTCCATCATCAAATCCATCAATCAAATGAAAATTAAGTGTCAGAGAGCGATGCAGGGCCAACAGATTTCACCTGCAGGCTGTAATACTTTACATTACTGAGAGCCTATGACAGCTGCAGAGCAAAGAGGAAAGCAGGAGGGAAATGAAATCATTTAAACAGAGAGACTGAGTGACAAAAAGATCAGGAATGACTTGTTTTTTAAAAGAAAAACATTATCTGTCAAGGCTTTCAAAGCTTTCCCCGTCATTCAGGTTAGGGCTTGATAGTTGTTGTTTTGTTTTTTTAAGAATTTTTTAGGCCTTTATTCGATAGGACAGCTTTAGACATGAAAGAGGGGAGAGAGAGGGGGAATGACATGCAGCAAAAGGGCCGCAGGTCGGAACAGAACCCGCAGCGTCTACCAGGTGAGCTACCCAGGCGCCCTTGATGGTATTTTGCATCATATGATTTGTGTTGAAGCTATCACATGAGAACACATCCTCATACGTAGACGACATTACAGGCAGATTGCCAAAGACTCCCAAAACAACACATACAACTATTTGCTGCTGCACAGTGGCATTTCGATTATGTGACTGATTATGTTTTATTTAACAATTTTAAACAGGTAATAAAAGTTAGTTAACTAGTTAAGGTTAGGCAACAAAAACACTTCAATTATGGTTAATAAAACCATCAGGGATTGGCTTAAAGCTATAGTGAGTAGTTTATGTCTCCCCCATGAGGAATTCTAAGTAATGACAACAATTCTGTCAGTGCATCCACATGACACAAGTCTTTGGTGATCACGCATCGCCCCATCCCCTCCTCCTCCATGCAATTGCTAGTAGCCAAGGAGGACACGGAGGATTAAAAAAACATGATGGACTCTTCAGAAGAGGTCATTATCTTCACTCGAGTTTCTGTTTGCAAAAGTCGCCGGACGACACAATCTTCTGAACATAGCCATACTGAGAAACACAGAGAGAGTTGTGTGGAGCTGATGGTCTTAATTAGCTTTGTAACAACTCATTTGGGAATGGCTTGAATATAACGGATGTTCATTAATATAAAAAAGTTACACACCAAAGCTTTAAAATGAGTCATGTAAAACTATTAAAATGAGGACGTAACATGACGTCACAGATGTCTTTTTTGTCACAGACTAAGGTCCGTAAAACAGTGGTTAATTTCAAAATGACATTTAACTTAAGTTTCACACGGGACACGTCTCCTGAGTGAAAGTCCTGCGCTTGTTTCTGACTACAATCACAAGAGTTTGCCGCCTGACAAGAAATGCAATTGTCGGTCGTTATGAGCGGCTTGAACAATGGACCCATATGGTCGTTTTTCTGGGTGAAGACAGGCTCCACATGATGGAGTGATGAGAACATAATGTATCTTACTAAAAAAATGCTCAGTGTGGGGCCTTTGGCTTCATGATATTCACGCACAAATTACTGAACAGGTTTTTCTTTCTTGCAGAAAAGACGATGGCATCATGATACAATGTTTTCACCCTGGTGTTTTGTCCTCATGTTCGACTTCTGACCTTACTTGTAAAGATTAGTCAGGGTGGAACGGGACACCACAGTTCAAACTATGAGCCTTTAGAAGACAAGTACTTATACAGTCTGCATACAGCAGAGGGCAATGTTTGTGCTGCTCATTCACCAACATGTGTGGTGCTGATTATATAAAGAGACAAGAGAGCAAAGTTACAGTAAAAGAATGAAGTAAAAGGTGTTGATAAACTACTAGGAAATGTAACAGCTGTCGTTCAGAATTGAGAATATGAAAAAGAGATTGGAGACAAAGAGAATTAAAATGGTTGTCCAGAAGAACGAGTTATCCGAAAGAACACTAAAAAGGAGTTGTTCTCAAATTCTAAATACTTTTAGTTTTATAGAGACAAAGTCTGAAGCCCCACTAACAGCTCTGTAGTCTCCAGTTCACCTCACAATGCAACAATATTCTGATGGTTTTGCATTTTGAGTTTCACTTCATGTAAAGTCTTTCTCGGTGATTGTGCCAGAGAAAAGTTCATTTAGTGTCTAAAGCTGACAATGTGTCAATGTGCTCAGCACACCGCAACTGAAGAAAACACATGCAAGCAGACAAAACATGCCAAGATGTGCAATTCGTTGTTGAAACACTGAGCAAAACTGAAATGTTTAGCATATCAAATACTTCATTTCCTGCATTCTGGTGAATTTCTCTGCAACAATGTGTGCCTTTCCTGTATCAAGTCATGATGCAATTTTTTTTATTTATGTAAATGAAATTATTATAGTTTTTTTGGGGGGTTGCATTGGCCAGTTTTGATTATTGTCACCCCCCCTGTAAATGATGCTTATGCCTTGCAGGGTTTCAGTGTTTGCTTGCTTTTTCTGTATTTGCAGTGAGAGATCGTGGCAAGATCTTGTTGGATTACATATGGTACGTGTCTACTGGCCAGTGTGACTTCCACGCTTCCCATTCATTGCCGATGGAAGCAGCCGGGCAATGCATTCTGGATAGCTTCACGACAAATTTCAAGAAGCGGGTCGTAAAGTTGCCCGGTTACCTTTTGCACACTTTATGCAAATAAGGGGCATCCAGCTCGACTCTTGAAAATCTTTTAAACTGACCGTTATCAATCTAAAATGACGACAGATTCATCAGCTGCAGTATATTTCTCACATAAAATGTTTTCAGAAACACATTTCGGTAAACTATTTTCGTAAAATAAGCAAACGTTTCCAAACGAGTGGCCATGTTGTTCTGTTTTGAAATTCAGGAGCAGACAGGCCCACGAATGAAGTGGTTGCCCAATCAGGTGCAGCCATCCCGGTTGTAGGAGGGTGAAGCCTGTTTTCTTTGCTTGTCAGTGGTCATTGAAGAGACATTGATAACTGCTAGTGGCGACACATCAATGCTCCAATGCTGCCGTCAAAAAACACCACAGTGGACAGGTACCATTAGAGTGGATAGATAGAGTAGATAAAGTGGATAGATAGTGGATAGATGGAATAGATAGATAAAGTGGCCAGAGAGACAGACAGAGAGACAGACAGAGAGACAGACAGACAGACAGATAGATAGATAGATAGATAGATAGATAGATAGATAGATAGATAGATCGATAGATAGACAGACAGACAGACAGACAGTTGGCCATTTTCACCTAGAAGTGTTTGGGTGAATACTAATTGGTTAGAAAGACAGAGTCCCATTGATGACGGAGCACAATGGAGAAGCAACACAAGCAAAAACAGAACAATCCAATTATTTCATCTTTTTTCCACATTGGACTGTGTTTGTGTGACCGCCGCCTGCTGTCACTGTGTGGAGGCCGTGACCGTCAACAATGCGGCCCTTGTGCCTGAGGGGCCACAGCAGCAGAGGAAACCAGAGTGGACACAGCTTCCTCTCCCACTGACCCCAGGGCTCTGTAGGCAACAAACAAAGATGGCTGAATGCACACTATAGTCCTCTTTGGCAACAGCCTTCTGGGAAAGGTTAGAATACACAGGAAGGCTTGTTGTCCAGCAGTGCTCAGTGATGGCTCATCACCGTACGCACTGCATGCTACAATATGCTGTTTGACAGCAGGAGCCAATATAGTACCCAGCATGCAAATTTGACATTTCTATTAGTCAAAAACAAACTATATTAATGCTACATATCTTTAGCCCTGGAGAGTTCTCTTTTTACAGAACATTTTCAAATAGGAATCTGTTGCAAATGCAATGCCTTTGATTGAGCCTCTAAAGCAAGTTGATTTGTGCAAAATATTGTAAGGTTTTGGGAGTAGGATAGACAAGTTTTCAAGTGTTTTGAACTGTTCCCCTAGGGTTAAAACTTTTTTACCTGCCAGATGGTTTGTTAACACAGAACAACCCATTCTCACTCCCAGCGCGTCAAAAAGCGACACACATCTCATCAACATTCTCGTATACTGGGCTTAAACAGGAGGCAGCATGTATACTCTGCCCGTTGCTGGTAGTTGCCATGATAACATTAGTAGCTTAAGGTGTGTGTCCATTGTCAGCGTCATTTCCCCGCTTCCCATTCATTCCTATGGAAGCAGCTGTGCAACGCATTTTGGTAGCATCACAGGGACTTTAGAGAAGCGGGGCGTCCAGTCGCTATAGGCACTTTTCAGATGCCTTTGGAATTTGTTACTGACGCAAAAAGTCTCCTTAGCGTCTAGCCCTTTGGCGTCCTATTTAGACGAGCTTGGTCAGGACGTAAGTTTAACTGACATGCGGCACAAGAACGGGACAGTTAGGTTTAGGAAAAGATCCCAGCATTGCACGCTAGTGAGCTTGCCACCAGTTTCTCTTCACTGACCACTGACATGCAAAGAAAACAGTCTACACCCTCCTACAACCGCGATGGCTGCAGCTCATTGGATGATCGCGTCATGTGGGGCTGGCTGCTCCTGATTTTCAAAACTGACCATAATAGTAATTTGTTCGGAATACGATCTCATATTTTAGGAAAATAGTTCAAGAAAACGTGTTTTGAAAACATTTTAAACGAGAAATAGGCTAAGCAGTTGCGGAATCTGTCTTCATTTCAGATCGACAACAGTCAGTTTAAAAGATTTTCGTCAGCTTTTGAGAGGCGAGCCGACCCGACCGCTACTTATTTGCATAAAGTTGGCTGAATTCAACTTTATGCAAATGAGGAGCGGGCGATTCAACGCCCCGCTTCTCTAAAGTCCCTGTGACGCTACCAGAATGCATTGCACAGCTGCTTCCATAGGAATGAATGGGAAGCGGGGAAATGACGCTGACAATGGGCACACACCTTAAGCTTCTAATTTTACCATGGCAACCAGCAGCAACGGGCGGAGTATACATGCTGCCTCCTGTTTAAGCCCAGTATACGAGAATGTTGATGAGATGTGCGGTTCGGGTGTGTTAGTTTAAACGGAGATTAGTTCTTCTACTGGAGCTAAAAACATGGGGTTCGCTTTTGGCTCAAAACTCTTAAATACCAAAACTTAGCAATGTAAATGTAGCCTGAGTGATTTCTGGAAGCTGCAACGAGCTGGGAGAACAAAGTGACACGAAGCAAAGTTCAGTGCACAATGTTCTAAAGGTTTAATGAGACACACAAGGATTTATATTTCCAAACAATCGCTCCATTTACTTCGATGATGTGAGATTAGATTGAAAGATAATAAAGATGCTCCAGAGGAAAGGAGGACTGGTTCATGGTAGGTCCAGGCAGATAAATCTTCAGGAGAGAAAACAATTAATAATTTATGATACAAATTTATGATACCAATGAAAACAGATAGGACAGGCTTTGTTCAAAAGGATTAGTTCACGGTAGGTTCATACATCTTTAGGAGGGAAAACACGGTGTAACAATTTATGATACAAATTTATGATACCAGTTGAAACAGATGGGAGAGGCTTTGTTCAACAACAAAAATGGAATGTAACATGTTTACATGTAATCGGCGACAAAGACAGCATCCGCGTCAGACTTTCAAATGATCATCAACAGCTGGAGAAGAGAGGACAACAATCCTGTTTACACACTGTTGACAAACGACTGGACCACATGACCCAAGTGAGGGGAGAGGCGTGGGGGGGTTGAGAAAAAGATGAACTGGGCATGGCAGCTGAACATTCAGGGCTCCGACAGAGGAGCCAACAGGGATGAATAGTTGCTTCTACTTTCCAAAGTTAGGAGTTACCCAGGAATTCTTTGAAGACATCGTCGTCATGTTGCCCAACGGAGGAGGATGAGCGAACATCTGCATCTTTTCAACTTCACAGGTTGAAACTATATTTTTCTTCCTTTACACCTGCTGATTTCAGACTTAGAGTAATCACAGTTTACAACAAGCTGACATGAAATCTGCAGTAAAATGCAACTTACAATTTACACAAATGTGTACAATTTTGGATTGTTTGTCACATTCACTATAAATCCTTCTGTCTGGTAGTATGTGAGAAAAAAAAGGCAAAGTGTGATTGGTTAGAGCTGCAAAGATGAATCGAAAAATCTATTTTTGTTAGGGGTTTGGGCAACACTGATCAACATTTTTGACCATTTTCTGACATTTTTTAGACCAAACAACTGATCGATTAATCGATTATATTACTATAAAAATAATTGTTAGTTGCAGCCCTATAAGAACTCAGATCTGTTTTCTTATGTACTGCAGGAGCTGGAGGAGTGACTCCCTTCATAATGAACTGTGCTGTGATTCTTCTATTAACATCAAGCTGCTTCACCTGGTCATCAGCTATATATACCCCCAACAGGGAAGGTACAGTAATGAGTGTGATCACTGAGGTTTTCCTTCTTGTCTGCAGCTAATGAATGAATGAATGAATAAATGATGGGAAATCAAGTGCTGGTCTGATCATCTAACTGCCCCTGAAACGCGCTTCTCCCAAATCTTCTTGTGTTTGACAATTTAGTTTTTTTTCTAACACTGACACTCCACACAACTGCACACTTCATGCATCGATGGGCCAGGTGTGTAGCAACAGATTCTCACACCAGACGCTTGGTTAGGTGCCTTTGGCGTTGTTATTGACGCTAAAAGTCTCCTTTAGCGCCATATATAAACGCGCTTTATCTAAACACGCTTGGTCGGGACAATTGGCGTCACTTTTGACGCCGTTAGGTTAAGGAAAAGGTCCTCCACTCCTCGGTCCTCAACTGAACTGGAAGTTGTTCTGTCCGTCCTCGGTAAAGGCCGTCTCAGAGCTCTTATTTCTGCCCCGAGCATCGAGGAGGGATCCTCGAGGAGCTATAGGCGAGGAGACACGAGAGCAGCCTTCCTGGAAGCCGTGCAGCTGAAGGAGTTACTAACTCTGCCCAAACAGCTGACGAACTCATGTGACGCTTCAGAGGAAAGGACGTCTCATCCCTCTAAAACACATTTGCTTGTTTCCTCTCTCCTCCGATGATTTCCTTGCGTCTCGTGGTGGAAGAAGTTTTCAGATCCTTTACTTAAGTAAAAGTACTAATACCACACTGTGAACAAAATACTCTGTTACAAGTAAAAGTCCTGCATTGAAAATGTTACTTAAGTAAAAGTATGTAAGTACTCAATGCAGAACAATTCTCACATTTAAGAAACTGGAAAGGATCCAAACAGTTGTGTGTTTAATGGTCTAATCATTTCAGCTGGACTTGTAGGCCGTTATATTGTTGGCTAGTTTAATTTATAACAAAACCTCAGATTTTATAAACTACAGGTGTTTTGTGTGCAGAAATCTCAATTTGTAAAATTACTAAAGCTGTCAGATGAATGTAGTGGAGCAAAAAGTACAACATTTCTCTCTGAAATGTAGCGGAGTAGAAGTAGAAAGTGGTATGACTAGAAAAGACTAAAGTAAAGTACAAGTACCTCAAATTTGTACTTAAGTACAGTACTTGAGTATATGTACTCCACCACTGCTTGCTTCCCTTCCTCGCGTCTTAGTCCGTTCCACCGAGGAAGCACCAATTTTGTCAGCTGTATGGGCGGAGTTAGCAACTGCTTTCGGCTGCACGGCTTCAGGGAAGGCTGTTCCCTCCTCGCTTCTCACTCATCGGGGCAGGAATAAGAGCTTTGAGACGGCCTTCACGAAGGAGGGCCAGAACAACTTTCGGTTCAACCGAGGAGCAAGGAGATCAAATAAGAGACTTGGGATTCAGCCTATGACAGAGTAGGTAACGTTATGTTCAGACTGCAGGCCAAAGTGGCCTAAATCAGATTTTGTCTTACTCAGATCTGATCTTTTAATTTCTGATTTGGGCCACTTCAATATACAGGTCTGATATTTTGCAGTGCAACCTCAGTCTGAACATTCATATCCAAAGATTCTCTATAACTAAAGATAGCGCATTTCAAGCTGCGCCAATGGTATGTAACGGTACACACTTCCTGTCTCCTAAATGGGCGTGGCCTTGTCTGAAAGTTGTAGTGAATGTCGCGTGAATGGATGAAAACTTATATTTGCATTGCACTTATTAATATTTTCTTTTGCTAACATTAGATATTTACACAACTAAAAGCCATATTCACCATTACGAAAAATCTGTTTTGTTAGGGCGTTCACAAACGTCAGCTGACGTTAGCTTCTCTGTCTTGCCAGATCTCTTGACAGTTTGTTCCTGAGATAAAAACTTGAAGTTCTCAAACTAAGTTCATTTTGTCCTGATGTGTCCCTCTGAAAAATTTTAGTGGCAGAATGATCTGGAGATATGTGGGTTGTAAAAAAATTGCTTTAATATTTACTTTGGTGACAATGGGGCGAAAGAATCGCTCATAATCTGGGTTCACGTTCACTTCTCCCTGGCATCAGTACACTCAGGACCTGCCGCTAGTCTCTTAAAGCAGCCTGTTCTCATGAACTATACTTTCGAAAAGCACGAAAAGATAAGCACTGTAATTCGTATGATTTCCAAGTTTTTTTTTTGCTGCGCGCACCACATTGACTGCTGCTGCCATACGGCTGGCCGCGTATGGGAGTTGGTCGGGGTGATGGGTGGACATTAACACACAGGACTTTCAAGCCACGGAGGAGCATGGAGTACGCTTCCCGGGGAAAACAAAAGACTTTCACCCAAGAAATGCGTGTTCCTTGGGATTGTTTTAATACAAACCACGATCTTTTTCCTAAACTTAACTAGTCGTTTCGGTGCCTTAACTTAACTTTTGTCACCGCATAACGCTCACTTTTTCTTGCCTAAACTTAATCGTAATCTCCGCCGAAATGACCGGCAGCTCGCGGTGTCTGTACCCAGCTCACAGTCACCTATTCTCGGGTAACTGAACCACCAACTACCGCTGAGCTGGCGGAGCACCGTAGCCGGAGTCGCAGAGCTCTGTAGCGGCTAAACACATCTACTAACTGCCACTGATATGACCAAGCTGTGACGGAGGTCTGTAGCCGGCGTCACGAAGCTCTGTAGCAGCTTAAACAGCTAGCAACTGCCTTGTGGTCTCCTTTAAGTATGATATCTGACATTTAATTGTGCATAACTTTTCGTATGATATCATGCGAACCCATTCATGAGAATGCATTGCCTAAAGAGGTGTGGCAGTGGAGAAATACAAGTGACACAGAGACAGGAAGTGACTCTGAGTTGGGGCGTCCTGGTTCTAAACCGTCTCTGTCATATCCAATCCGAATCCGAATCCAACTTTAACGTCACTCCAGACATTCAGGATGTGACCAGTTTAGACTGGAAACTGATATTGTTTAAAAAATAAAGTGAACAGCCAAACAGTAAAATCAGATCTGAGCAATAAATCCCAATTAAAGGCAGGGTTGGTATACACTTTTTCACATATTGTTTGAAATGGTCTATACACCCTGACAGCAATAAATAACTTATGGGCTCTGAAAAAGAAGCAATAAAGGGCCGTCATCTGTAGCTGCTGTAATCCTGTAAAAATGCCCACCAATCACTGCCTCGCGGCCCACTTGGAAAGTACCAATTAAATGCCTCCTTGCCCGGCTGCGCAGACTGTACCCCTCCCGTGTACGAGCCTTAGCTCAATGCGCGTCTTCGCCGCTGGAGTTACTGCAAATATACTGGAGAATGGAGGAGAAAACTAAAGTTGCCATTGCTGCGGTTGCTTGCAACCACCCGCACTGCTAAAAAGGCAAAGAAAAGAAAGACTGAAGCTGAAACAGCAGCATACACAGCTGTGCTCGTGCACATCTGTATGTGGGTCGGAGCACAGAGGGCAGGGGGAGGCGTTAGACGGAGCCTCGAGGAGATGCTACTTTCAAATCTTGCCAGCTTTTCAACATGACCAACCCTGCCTTTAAGCATTAAGGCTGCAGTGTGAATGTAGCCTAAGTGTATAAAAATTCTCGAAGTGACATGTTTTTGACATACTTGATCAGATTTATTCTAATAATAATGACTTTGCATTGTCTTGCGTCAGCATGTTCAGAAAAGTCCCAATAATTAACTACATGACGTAAGTTAACAATGTTATCGGGTGGCATTGACACCTTATGGATCCTGTTTCACCCGCAGCACCCAAGAAGCTGAAGTACCTCCTGGAGCCACCTGTTTACGCCGAGGTGGTTGCCCGAAGGGGAGAAAACTCCACCTTGCCGTGTATCCTGAGAACCAAACCCAGCCATTACAAAGTGAAATGGACCAAACTGGAGTCAGAACACGTAGGTCGGGAGAACATTATCATGATATCAAATGCACATGCCTTCAAGCCATATGGCCATCTTGGGCCGCGGGCTTCTCTTCGGAAAGCTCACACCATGGACGCCTCCCTGCAGCTCAGCCGCCTTGAGCTGGAAGATGGCGGCACGTACCGCTGCGAGCTTGTCAACGGCATCGAGGATGAGAGTGTTGCCATTACTTTGAGGATTGAAGGTAATTGAAGCAATAAGGAGCCCGATGTCTACTCCAAATGTTAAACTGAAGGAATGCACAAGTGGAGATGGACTGGTATAGATACTGAGAGACTAATCAGGGAAATGGGGAGCAGGTGAGTGAGTGGGCGGAGATTGTCAGGTGAAGGGAAAGGGGTTACTGCAGGTAAATCCTAAATGGGATCTGCTAGAATTGTCAACGTAGTTAGGTTTGGGCATTGGGAGTGGGGATTGGTTAGGGTTAGGGTAAGATTACCAGGGTAAACCAATCAGAAGCAGAATATGGCGGGCCATGAGTCACGTCTAGGGTTTTAGCATCTACCGTTACTGCAGGGCAGGAGGGAGTGGCTGGATCTGTAGTCTATATCCACGACGTTCCACTTCCGGGATTGCCCCAGACAGGTAATCCAAACAGCTAGCTAGACTATCTGTCCAATCTGAGTTTTCTCTCGCACGACTAAAACAACTTTTGAACGTACACATTTTCCACCAAAACAAGTCCCTTCCCGAGGCTATTTTGTAGCGGCACCTTGGCTCTGAAATGCCAATAAACCACACCACGTTTTTCTCCCATCCAGAAATGCTGTGTGGACTAGCCAGACCCTCCTTTGCAACGCTGTGGAGGAAGGTCTGGCAATGCGAGACTACTGGATCTGTAATGACAGGGAGAGATAGTATGACAGACTGCAGGCCAAAGTGGCCTAAATGAGATTTATTTTGCTCATTTGTGACTCAGATCTGATCTTTGCAATTCTGATTTGTGGTTCTAAATCCGATACAGGTATATTGATATATTGATAGTGCGACCTCAGTCTGACGGGAGTCACTCAGATGCTACCACTCCTGACACCCGGTGTTGCTGGTATAAATAAAGTCAAACGTGTTTGATATTCCCACACCTACATAGGGGCATGGATGTTATCGGGGCTGAGCGTACACAGGATTTACCAAGCCATTCTTACTCACAACCTGTGGAGGAATGTAACTAAGTACATTTACTCAATGTCAGGAGTTTGTACTTCTACTCTGCTACATTTCAGGGAAAAATATTGTACTTTTTACTCCACTGCATTAATCTGACATCTTAATTGACCAGTTACATTACAAATTAAGATTGCAGTCATGTAGTTTATAAAATACACTGTTTCATTATAAATTAAAATACCCATATAACGGCCTACAAGAGAGTAGCATTAAAGACTAAATACGGAGACCGGGGTTTGTGTCACGTGTGTCACATATATCCTTTAACCCTTAATCCACAATCTTTTCCTAACCCTAACTAAGTGGCTTTACCTGCACTAGGGCTGTGCAATTAATCACATTTTGATCAATTTTGGATCCTAACAATGTAATCAAGAAAAAATATTATTTTGCTCATGACATTCTGCAAGTAAACTCTTATTTTGTCTTGTGTTCTTAATGAAATGCGCACTTTCCCCCCTCCCGAAGGCTAATCTCACTCAGCCAACTTTTGAATATATTTTTTATATTATTTATTTTAAGGGGAATACTAAAAATTCAACAGGAAATTAAGGAAAAATTTCGCAGTTCAAGGTGTTTTCACTGTTGATTTGTTTAACTGTTTCACTGTATTTAAAGTTCGAAAAATGCAAGTAAGTGTGTTAAATAATCATAATTTCAATGTTCACCAAACAATTGTGATTATGATTTTTTCCATAATCGAGCAACCCTAACCTACGTGTTGAAAAATGACGCCAAGGGGTCCTGAACAAGCGTCTGTATGTGATGAGTTGGGAGTAAGAATGTGTTATAACATAAAAACTGACAAATGGCTTCTACCTCCAGGAGTGGTGTTTCCGTATCAGAGTAAAAATGGCCGCTACAAATTCACTTTCCATGAGGCTAAGGAGGTTTGTGCTGAGCAAGACGGCACATTAGCCTCATACAACCAGCTGTTCAGAGGTACAAATACCATGCAGTGTCTATTTCCAATCAATGATATGTTGTCTGCAGGTATATCAGCTCTCCTAAATCAGCATGTCTCCTCCCGCAGCGTGGACAGAGGGTCTGGACTGGTGCAATGCCGGTTGGCTCCGTGATGGGACCGTTCATTACCCCATTATTCATCCGCGACCCGCCTGTGGAGGAGAGCTGCTCCCCGGCATTCGCAGTTATGGGCCGAAGGATAAGACCAACGATCGGTTCGACGCTTTCTGCTTCACCTCGCAGACATCTGGTAATTTTTCAGTGGCTCGGATCAACGTTTAGTCTAGTTCAGGGGTCTTCAACGTTTTTTAAGCCAAGGACCCCTCAACTGAAAGAGAGATGGAGCAGGGACCCCCTACTACATATATTGTATAAATTGAAGTTGCATAATAAACTAGGCCTAGGATAACAGGTAGGGCGGCCTAAAGCCTTTATACATACCTTTTTTGCATAGAATACTAAGCTATTAAAATAGCCTAATAATTGTTGGCATGGTTTTATAAATCATATTTTAATGTTAAACATACTGTACATGTGGCTTGTGAATCCTTAGGATTATCTGTATCTGTGGATGGCCTTAGTGACCACCTAGGACAGTAAGCAGTGGGGATTTATATTTGCTAATAATGTGTTGGATTCATGTTAAGACTTTTACATTAACAATAATTTAGAGGCCCCCCTGCATTGACTCTGAGGACCCCCTAGGGGTCCCTGACCCCCTGTTGAAGATCGCTGGTCTAGTTCCATGACAGAAAGCTGGAGGCAAATTGGAGATTTTTAGTTTTTCCAAGATAAGAGTTGTTCAGGAAAAATCAAACTAAGAATTAAAATATGAATAACAAAGATAAATTTCTAGGAAGAATTTAGTGTTTTAGTTAGTTTTAGATATTAGCTGCTGCTCTGCCCTGTTACATAGAAATTTCATTTTGTATGCACGTTTCAATGTAAAGATGGTGAATGTCAACTCTGTTTAGCAACAAGCTAAACCTTTAGTAGCTACAGTGTGTGGGGTAGATAGTAGGTTGACAGAGGGCAATAAAATGTGTTGGTGCGACATGATGAAAAAGTTAATTAGTGGGAAAAGACTTAGCCGTCTCTGGGAACTTCCACTGCAGTCACCACTTGTCCCATTTGAACCAAACTTTGTTAGCATTTAAGGGCGTACTCACACTTGGCCCAGTTAAATCTTTCCCGAGCATGTTTGACCCCAACGTCCAGTTCGTTTGACTAGTGTGATCACTCCGTACCGTGCCCTGGCCTGCTAAAAGGAGGTTCAGTTGGTCTCAGGCACGGTACACTAGCCTGACGTCGTCATACTCCGATTCTAGTCAGAATAGGAGTCTGATACTGCTCCACTGGGCTGTGATTATGGGGTGTGTTTCACCCGATCCAGGAAAGAAGATGCCAATTGGATAGACCTACAACCAATCAGAGCAACGGAGCATGTGACTCCCGTAGGAAGGACGGCAAAAACATCTTTCCGATCGACAAATGCCT